>NC_134852.1:172553919-172746419 GCF_049852395.1 Peromyscus maniculatus bairdii | reverse complement strand
CCTCCCTGTGCTATGAACACTGGTCAGTAGAGTGAAGCTTCTAGTTGGCAACCAGCTCAATTTATCCATGTTTGATGATGTAAGAAAATGATGTCTTCAGCAATAGGACTTAATGTCAGGTTGTGGAGGGTAACCAGTAGCATTACTGAGAGCCTATGATATTTGGGGGGCACCTAGGGGACCCTTTGACCAACAACTCAACAATCTGTAATCCACTGCTGTCACTGGAGGCTTTGCTTGGTCTTCTAGTTGGGGTATTGTCTTCCCTATTATATGTTCACTCTATTTAACTTCCTTTTACATATGTATATATTTTGGGGTGCTTTTGCAGTAGTAGGTTTCTATAGATTTTTCAAATGACCTTTAGTATTAGTTGTCTCTCCCCATATTCCTTCTTTTATCTTTGTTTCTCATTCTCTTCTCCATCTAATCCTCCCATTCTACTTTCTGCTTTATGTCTTTATAACAGTATTTTCTATTTTTCCTTCCTTAGAAGATCTCCTCCATAGTCTCTTACTAGCTAAATCTCTGCTTTTGGATCGAAACACTCGTGTCTAAAACTTAAAAGCTAATATCTATGTGCAATAATTGTCCCTTGGGTCTGAGTTGCCCACCTCAATATGATTATATTTTTGCTTCAGTCATTTACCTACAAACTTCATAATTTTTCTTAATAGAGGACTAATATTACCTTGTGTAAATGTACCACATTTTCATTATCCATTCATCAATTTGTTGACATCTAGGCTGTTTCTAACTACTTTCTATTATGAATAGAGCAGCAATGAACACGGATAAACAAGTATCAATGAGGTATTCTTCATTCTAAATTTCATGCTTTCAACTACGCAGGAGCTTTTTTCTCTTGTATTTCCTCCTGTACACTGTATCATGAACTGAGGCATCAGTAATAGCCAAAAGACTTACACAAATGAAGCTCTCTGCTGTGGGCTATAATATAATGAAGACAGCAGACCAGATTTCTAGTGGGCTTCCACTACCCCTATACTTCGATTCCTCATCACAGATTGAAACTGCAGGTCATATGCAAGAGCTCTCTCTACTGTCATTTTCTAAACGAGACAGTCTAGCTCCTTGTACACCATGTATAGTGTATTAAGCGATAGTTCCTGGTAGCTATTATGTACAAAGAGCTCCTGAATCTGAGTTTAAAGAGAATCTGAAAAGCTGTATTATTACATCACATATTAAAATAGTAAATCTTGGGAGCTAGGGTGATGGCTCAATGGACAAGGTGCTTTCCACACAAGCATCAGGACCTGAGTTTGGATCTTCAGAACCCATCTAAAAACTAACCGTGTAGCATGTGTCCGTGAAACAGTGTTCCTATAGCAAGATGGACTGTGGAGATAGAAGAACCCCCAAAGTTTATAGGCCAGGTAGCCTGGCTATGCATCTGAGATTGACAAGAGAGGGGCTGACAAGATGTTTCAAAAAAGACATAAGGCGAGAAGAAACACTGGTGCCCCCCCCCCTGCAAACATACACACTAGAGAAACAGAGAGAGAGAGAGAGAGAGAGAGAGAGAGAGAGAGAGAGAGAGAGAGAGAGAGAGAGAGAGAGAGATTGAGAGAGATTACAATACTTAATTAGTACTTATAAAAGAATTCAGTCTACTGGGAAGATGCTATGCAATGCAGACTCTAATATTTCTGATAATAGAAATGCTATCAGTAAACAGTCCGTTTTTGCACTTTTTGCACATATTTGTCGAAGTTACTTTTTGTTTGTTTGTTTAGTGTAATTTCTATCCTGGAGCCTAGAATTGGGACTTCAGCCCGGGTCTCAATTATGTTACCACAAGGTGGCGCTCAGACTTCTCTTTAAGGCTTCCATGGTGCTAAGGACAGAGAAAGCTGGAGAATTAGTTAAACTGTAACCTGGCCTCTCAGGCTATTGCCTGCAGAGATTCTGTTTGTCTTTGTTTTGTTTAGAATTGTTTCTCTGCTTGGAAAAAATACCAACAAACAAAAATTATCCTAAAATCCAGCATCAGTTCTTTTATTTTCTATTGTTTTTATTTTATGATATGTAGTATAAGTAGCACTAGGAAAGCCAGCAGAATACCAGTTTTAAAGCTGTTGAGATTTTATAGGCATGTGATTCAAATTCTAATTTTATGTAGAAAATGAACCCAAAGCAAGCATGAACCTGGAGTTCTCATGTATGTGCTGGGGTAATGAAAAGTGTTCCCTAGTTGAGGCCTTGTATTAGTTTCTGCCCATATTTTCTCTGCCTTGTTTGGAATCTCTATGAATCTCACTCTCTGCACACCTGTTGGTACATCATGCCTTGTACTGAAATTCTTCTGAGGGTCTGCCATCCATTCATTTGTTTTCCAGTTATTTCTCCTGTCTGGGAAGACCTTTGTTGGATGCACCTGAACTGAATTCTTTTATCTTGTGTGTCTTCAAAAACAACTCTTGCTTCAAGGCCCCTTGAAGGACATGTGTGGCTTTCCCACAAGTCTTGTTAAACCATCTCCCTCACTTTAAAAACTTCCTCTCCCCAGAATCACACCATTACTAGTTTACTCTCAGTTATTTTTAAAATAATGTTTAAAGATGCCTACCTGGTAAAATGAACCTTGATTTCAATGTAGGATGCATATTTGTAATCCTGATTAGTATTTTTATGAGTAACATAAACACAAATTTTGAGGTTTTATGTGTAATAAAGATGATTAGGTAAATGGTCAATGAGAGAATGAGCCCAGGACTCTTAGTGGGGTTTTCATGCATGTAACACATACCTGTGAGTCTATTATCTTCTGCTGAAATGATTCTTGCAGTATCTTCAGAGACACTTGTTTCTTTTAATTTTGTTTTGTAATATTTTTAATTGGCTTGTATTCATTGTGCATGTTTCTGAATTACATAAGGGTATTTCCATACAAGCACATAATGTTCATTGGATATAATCTCCTCATAAGCCCAAACCCCTTTGTCCTGCCTCCTCCACCTTACTGTTAATCCTCTCTGTTCCTCTAGACAGTTTCAACTCTGTCTTCATGTCACATATACATACTTTTCTTTGAGTGTCTATATAAAATATAGGATCCATAAATAGGAGAATATGTGATATTTAACAATGTGACATTGTTCTTTATAGATAAAAATTTCCATTGTAAATATAAATCACATTTTGTTTGCTCATTCTCTACTTATGAACTCCCACATTGTTTGCACATTGAAATCCAGTGTAGGCAACTTGAGATATCCTTCTCACCTCTCTTACTAGAACCTTCTTCTCACCTGTCCTGCTGGAACCATTTTCATACCTACCAAGGGCAAGGAGTTTCTATACAAGCCCAGTCTGTTAACTTGCTAGCTTTTTGTGCTTTCAGACTAGCTCTTCTATATATACCAGGGAATCTGCATTTATGAAATCTCAATAATGTGGTGACCAAAACAAGATCTGTACAATGTCAACACCAGTTGACATGGCAACATGGATGGGGGAAATCTCACAAGGCCTCATCCTTAGTTGAAGAGCTATAGGCAATCAGTAATTACTGAGAGGAGGAGAGTCAATCTTCTCCAAAGATAAGCCCCTGAGAGTGATTGTGATTGGATTTAAGTCATGCTCCCCACAATAAAACCCATACTTGGCACCATTGTTGGGCCAAGAATATGTGACTAGTAGGTCATAGCCCTAAAGGAAGAACCTACTACTCATTTCCTGCTAAATAGACATGGTATGAAAGCAACTTCTCACAATTTATCATTATTCTTATGATTAATGAATCTGTCAGCCCCCATCAACAAAACTTCTACAGAGAATAAGAATCTGAAGAGTGTATGTCCCTAAATAAGACATCTCTATCATGACCCATCTTTCCAAGGCTGAGGGACTGAGGAAGAGGGAGACAGAAAGAAGATGAGAGGTGGTAGATGAATAAAGACAGTATCTTTGGACATAGCATGGTAGCTCTACATATGAATTTATAGTGGTTGTGATGACATATTCATGACCTGTGTAAGCCCAAGCCAGACCAAATTACAGTGTGGGGAGGAGAAGTAGACACAAATTCCCACCCACATCTGAGAAGCTGTTGGCTGTTCATAGCTGCTAGAAAAGGAAGAATAAGTTTTCTTTAAGAATGTACCCTTAGTAGGTCAACTATACTCCAGTAGAAGCCCACAAACCAAGAAAATATGGGCAGCATGAATTGGACTTGATGAGTATAAAAAAAGAGAGAAAGGGGAGAGAGAGAGAGAGAGAGAGAGAGAGAGAGAGAGAGAGAGAGAGAGAGAGAGAGAGAGGAGTTAGGGAAAGGAGTGAATATTGTCAAAATACATTGCACAGAATTATCAAAGAACTAATGAAATTGAAAATATATGTACCTGCATATGTGTTTAACAGTTGCTGTACTGACAAAGATAATAATCATAACAATGTGGAATGATATTCCTAATAATATGTGTTTTAATTAGTTTTATGATCAGAATATAATAGGTTAGATAACTGAATTGTGGTTTGAATGTAAACTGTTTAGCAACACTCTGTGGTGATATTTTAATTGTGCTGAAATGTGATTTTATTTATATGTTAATAAATAAAGTTTGCCTGGAGATCAGAGGTCACATAGCGAGGTCACATACTGAGCCATAAGCAGAAGTCCAGCAGTGGTAGCACACACCTTTAATCTGATCACATGGCCAGCAGAGTCTCTGTGTGGTCAAGGACATAGCCAAACTAGTGACAGGAGCCTTTAATCCCAGTACCAACCATAGAGACCTGGAGGCCTGTACAGACAGGCAGTGACGAGGAAGTCATGTGGGTGGGCTTAGAGCCAATGGAAGAACAAAACAAAAAGACAATAAAAACACAGGTTACACAGGAAAAAGCTCTCTGGGAAAAAACGACAGCGGTAAGGTTACGTAAGATAAGATAATCGTGGCTCTTTGCTAGTTCTCTGATCTCTTTGGCTATTACCTCTGTATTTGGTTCTATGTTTCTTATTTAATGAGAACACTCATGAAATATCTACTAAAGTAATGTAGAACACTACAACACTCCATGGTTTCATGTGTTTTAACACTTGGTCCCCAGTTTAGGATAATTTTTGGGGAAACTATAGAACCTTTAAGTAGAGCCTTGCTAGAGGAAGCAAATCTGTAGGGTCTTAATGTGTTGTAGTCCTGACCCATTTCTGCTTTCATTCTACTTCTTGGCTGCTGATCATTGTGACCAGTTGGTCTCCTGCCTATGTTACCATTCCTTCTCCGCATGAACCATGATTGCATGCTCTTCTCAAATTGTAAGCCAGAATAAACCTGCTCTTCCTGAAGTTGCTACATGCAATGCTACTAGAAATAATAGCCAGAGGCTTACAATTCTGGAGGCTAGGAAGTCCAAGACTGAGTATCCACATCTAAGGAGGTCCTTGTTGCTCCATCATAAGATGGTATTGAAACACAGGGACAGGAGAATGTGCAGAGATAGGAACTCAGTTTTAAAAAGATGTGCAACTTTTGTAACCCATTTCTGTGATAACAAAATTTACTAAAGGGGGCTAAAATCATGTCTTAAAATCCATACCTCTCCATAAAGTTGAATTGGAGATTGTATATTTTAACATTATGAACTTGGGGGATACATTCAGACTTTAACTGTTGTGATATTTAATTTTAGGGTTCCTAGGAGCCTGGGAGAGAAAAGAGCATTTGAGATATTGAAGTGATTTTTCTTATGGATACCAGTGCTGTTGGGAGTGTGTGGAGTTGATTCACATGGCTGCCCATTTGTATTGCAGCCCAGAAGATCCAAAGGCAGTATGAAGCATAAAAAGGTGATAGATGACACAGTGAATGGCTATCATCCTTTCTTGTCTGGAAACACTGGATATCAACTTGAAAAGACAACCTGGATTAGCTCTTAGCATTGAGATGAAGCAATCTTGTCCCATGACTAATTATTTTAACTTGAATTTGGAGAATAATATGTCAGATGTATGTTTGTTTTTTTTTTAAAAAAAAAAAAACCTTGTCTTATACTTCTTAAATCAGAATCTAAGAATTCATGGAATTTAAATTGACCAAACTTTGATAATGAAGTTATCAGGTTGCTCGCTTGCTGGGGAGTGACTGCAGGCAAGTATCTCAGAGGAAATTAGTTCAGACTGACAGGCTCAAGAAGAGCTGTGTAAGCTTTGGAAAACCTCAAATTTAGGAGAGTTTTCCTGACTACAGTAGAGAATAAAACCAAGAAGAATTGAGATATTGTTTCTGAGCAAACAAATCTCATGCCAGGTTATTGGCTTCACTATTTGAAATGGCAATGGCCATGAAAAATGACCACAAAATACAGAAAGTTCCAGCCTCCGCCTTTCATTGCTTGCTGTGGGATGGTCTGTATATCAAATCTGTTGCTCTGATTGGTCAATAAATAAAACACTGAATGGCCAGTGGCCAGGCAGGAAGTAAGTGGGACAAGGAGAGAGGAGAATTCTGGGAAGCAGAAGGCTGAGGCGGAGAGACACTGCCAGCCGCAGCTATGACCAGCAGCATGTGAAGATGCCGGTAAGCCACCAGCCATGTGGCAAGGTATAGATTTATGGAAATGGATTAATTTAAGCTATAAGAACAGTTAGCAAGGAGCCTGCCACGGCCATACAGTTTGTAAGCAATATAAGTCTCTGTGTTTACTTGGTTGGGTCTGAGCGGCTGTGGGACTGGCGGGTGACAAAGATTTGTCCTGACTGTGGGCAAGGCAGGAAAACTCTAGCTACAATTGCTTCTTTACTTCTTTCTGGTACTTCCAGTAGTTACAAAAATGTTGCCTTCTCTGAATTCCTTAAAAACATTCATTGACCATTTAGTGTGTGTCAGAGCATAGACACACCAAGTACCACAGATTTTGGAGAAACTAGTAAGTGGTGTTTTAAACTCAGGTTTAAAAGGCAAGAGATTCAAAATGGTCCTGAGTGGTCATGTCTGCCATGTTCCATTTTCTTTTTCACATAGCAATCGTTGGAGAAATATAAAATAAAAAACTGAAATGGCATGGCTATTGTAAGAAACCTAATACAGCTGAGGTCTCAGGCTAGCTAGAGTGCTGGGCTTGGGTAGATAATTATTTTTAGCATTGGTTAAAGGAGACATAAAGGAGTTGGCGGGTTCACCCACTCACCCCAAAGAATAATATATCATCGTCTCTGTGTGTGGCTTTTTTTTTTTTTCTTAAGATTTATTTATTATGTATACAGTATGTGTGACTGCATGCCAGAAGAGGGCGCCAGATCTCATTACAGATGGTTGAGAGCCACCATGTGGTTGCCGGGAATTGAACTCAGGACCTCTGGAAGAGCAGTCAGTGCTCTTAACCTCTGAGCCATGTCTCCAGCCCGTGTGTGGCTTTTTACAGGGTGTGAATAGATTCTTCAGTTCTGTGAGGCATTCTTTCACTTATGCTTTATTTCTTAAATTTCTGTTATTTTTCTCAAGCTTTTTGTTATTTAATATTCACATAAATATTGAAAAATCATAATTGCTCTAAATATTTTTATAATATTACAAGGCTTAAATCAAATGTGTATTTAAGTTAATCTATTTCAAATATTTAAATGGTTACAAATTTATTTTACTTTTAAATATTTAATTAAAACCCAAACATCAGATTTGAAATTATCCTTATTGCTTTAAACATTTTATGAAAATTCTGTTTTGTCCTTTGTAGGGTGACCTCCAGAGGCCTTCTCTATTAGCTGAACAAGATAAATTTCCCACTTACATTATCAAAGACAGCCCAGATATGGAGACACATAAGTAAACACTTCAACTAGAATCAGTTTGGGACTGATTCAAACAGTAGTTGAAAGAAGTTAGGCCCATGCTATCTGAGCACTCAAACACTATCAGGTGTTAACAAAGGGATTCTTAGGGTTTTGCACTTTGTAGGTATTGAATTGCAGAGCTCAGTTCACAACTGAGACAATAGCAGGGTGCTAAATGCTAAATATACTTGCCGGAGTCCTTTGGAGACTTTGAACTGTGGAAACCAACTCCTCTGGATAAAGAGTTTGGAGTGTTCATAGATCATTTTAGTAGATTCTGTGTTTATGAAGTTATGACCCCTGCGTCTGAGGAACTGGTCTTCATGCAGAAACATACATGAATGTACTGCTATGTTTTTGGAGGTAAGTTATTTCTTAACTGAAGCATCTCTGCTTGGTTGAGGACAGACTTTGAAATCTGGGTCCAGGAAGAACTGCCATGTAATCCCTAAGACAAATTGTTTCCTATGTTTACACTTCATTTGTTTAAAAAATGCTTGAAGTCCATGTGCTCAATTGCTGTTCTGTTTTATGAGCTACTGCAGCCCTACTCCAGGAAGAAATGAATCCTAACAGTAAAGATTCTGTCCAAACCCTTTTCATAAGTAATCAGGATAGCTTATGGACATTTTGAATTAACATCCACTCTGGGTTTAATCTTTGAAGGCAGAAAAGCTTAAGGGAAATTATCTCTTCAGAGAACATTCAGAAACAAGAAAAATACACAAAAGCTGGCCTTGGGGACCATCCTTGATGTGCTGTTGGCACATGCCAGTGTCCATTTGTGCTATCACAGCATCTAAGAACTGCAGAAAAAATAGTGGGTCATCGAAGAAAAACATCTCAAATGGTGTCAAATTCAGATCTCCACAGGGCATCTGTGGCTGGCTCAGCTTGAAAGTATAGAAGTATATTTACTTATAAAGTAGAAGCATTTTCCTTATGCCTTTAATATCCTCAGTGTTATAGTGTCTGGTATAATGAGTCATATGTACACTATTGAAATAAGATTCAAAATTACACTTGGTCACAAATGGTGATACTTGTGGTTTCCTTCATAAAAACATTTCCCTACCCTGTGTGTGTGTGTGTGTGTGTGTGTGTGTGTGTGTGTGTGTGTGCATATAAGCATGTGTGTGCTTGTGCATGTGTTTGTGTGTGTGTGCCTATGTGTACATGCATGTATACATGCATGTGTGTGAATGTGCATGGGCTCATGCATGCATGTATGTGTGTGTTTATGAGTACTAGTGTGCCTGGTGTGTGTGTGTAGACTAGAGGGCAGGTATTCCAACTCACCTTCTATAGTGATATTTTATTTGTACTGAAATGTGATTTTATTTGTATGTTAATAAATAAAGTTGCCCAGGGGTCAGAGCTATTAGAGCCATAGTGAAAGCTGGGTGGTGGTGGTGCATGCCTTTAATCTCAATACCAACAATGGAAGACCTGGAGGTCTGTATAGACAGGCAGTGACAAGGCAGTCATGTGGTTGGGTTTACAACCAATGAGAAGGCAGAACAGAAAATCTATATAAAGACAAACAGACAGGAAGTAGCTCTCTTTCAGAGAGGTCTCTTGGCTGAAGAGGCTAGCTGCCGCAGGCAGGTAAGGCTCTTAGCTCTGATCTCTTGGTTTTCTTCTTTGCATTGGTTCTGTTTCTTATTTAATAAGACAGTTGGTTACATCTACATTTGGCACCCAACATGACAAGAATCCTTTAAAAACTGCTTGACTTGGCTTGACTGCAGGTCTGGTTTCCGGCCTGAGTGGCCTGGCTCCCTAGCTTGGGCCCAGGTTGGCTTGGCCTCAGGCCAAACTGACTGTAGCCCCAAGCGGTTGCTTAAAGCTGGTGCTACAAACAACTCAGGCCTGCCCTGCTGAACAGGACCCCTGCCTATAAAGCCAACACATGTGGTCTGAGCTTAAGGAAGCCAGAGCCAAGGCTTAACTCAGCTCCAGCAGGAAAACGTGGCTGAATTTAAGCTCTTAGCCAGAAATTGTGGCTATGTTTTCTCTCTCTCTCTCTCTCTCTCTCTCTCTCTCTCTCTCTCTCTCTGGATTCACACCTTGGACATTAGGTGGCTGTTTTGAAATTTCCTCAGATTTCTACTGTTCTATGCAGATTTTGTAAGTCAAATAAGATATTATTATTATTTTTTTTTTTTGAGACAGGGTTTCTCTGTGTAGCTTTGCACCTTTCCTGGAACTCACTTGGTAGACCAGGCTGGCCTCAAACTCACAGAGATCCACCTTCCTCTGCCTCCCGAGTGCTGGGATTAAAGGTGTGTGCCACCACTGCCCGGCTTAAGATATTAAATATTTTAAAGGAAACTATTTAAAAGAAAATTTTTTCCACATTAAAAAAAATAGGTTTTATGTGTACATTGGAAGAAAATTAGGCTTTGTTTGAAATTTTAGGCAGTCTGACAATGGAACAACTATATGAGAAGATTAATATTGATCGAATTATGCAGTTTATTACTTTTCTTATCCTCATTTTACTATTCAAAAAGATAGTCAATTTAAGTGCCAGGATAAAAGTTTTAGAAAAACCTGTTAAACCTGTAAAAATGAATTATAGAGAAATTCAAATTCAGACAGAAGAAATTAACAGTGAAGTTGTTTCAAAATTGGATCATAAGGTTACAGAACGAAAGCCTGTTTTCACACAATCACCCTTAATTTATCCGGTAGTCATAGAGCAGCTACCTGGTAAAGAGAATAGACAAACTACTTGGATTCCAATTGAAATGTTAGACTTATGAAGATTTAAGGAGGCAATAGCATCTTATGGCATGCATTCCCCATATGTAAAGCAAATGTTAAACACCTGGTGAACTTATAATAGGATTCTACCACAGGACTGGTGGGAGCTGGCACAGGCTGTTCTAGAACCTGGACAAAACCTCCAGTGGAAAATGTGGTTCAAGAATGAGGCTAAAAATATAGAAAAACAATGGAGGGATAAAGGAATACAAGTCTGCCAGGATCAGCTTATTGGAGAAGGCCAATATGCTTCAGTACAAACACAATGTTTATATGATGTCCAAACCCTAATTCTATGTCAAATGGCAGCCTTGAATGCATGGGACAGAGTTGAGGAACCAGGGAAAAAAACTGGGTCATTTACAAAGGTTTTACAGGGCCCAAAGGAATCTTTCACAGATTTCTTACAAAGATTGACTTCAGCAGTAAAGAGAATGGTCCCGAATTCAGAAGCCAGTCACATAATAATTGAATCTCTGGCTTCGAGAATGCAAATGCAGCGTGCAAGAGAATAATCAGGCCATTAAAGGCAAGATCTGCACCTTTGAAAGATTGGATTAAAAACACAGTTAATGTTGAGGCTTATGACCATAATGATATGTGAGTAGGAGAAGCAATTTCAAAAGGTTTGAGGAATGTTAGATGCTTTGGATGTGGAAAGCAAGGACATTTGAAAAAGGACTGTAGATAGGTCATTCATAGAAACAATGTTTCTTCAAGGAACACTGGTAACAGAATGCCCCTTCCTTCTGGAGTATGCAGAAGGTGTGGTAAGGGAAAACACTGGACCAATGAATATAGATCAACAAGGGACAGACAAGGTAACCCTTTGCCTCAGGATTCGGGAAACTCCCAGAGGGGCCTCAGGCAGGTCCCCACAGTTAATCCAGTCTAAACCTTTCCTGCAGTTGTAGAGGAAACCCCTACTTAGAGCACTTAAACAACCAAATGCCTATTGGAAGAAATCATGCTGGTCGGGATGATGAAACAGAGAGAATAGAAAATTCAGAAAAAAACATAAAGAAAATTTTTTGGCAAACTTCTATTAATGAACAAAGACCAAAATCAACCAATAAAAATAAATGGTGTTTTGCTGGCTGGTCTGGTAGACACAGGTGCAGATGTTACCATAATTGCACCAGAATTTTGGCATCCAACTTGGCCTCTTCAGTAGGTAAACGTTCAACTGTTAGGAATTGGGACATTATCTCAAGTGAAACAGAGTGCAAGATGGCTCAAATGTATAGGTCCAGAAGGACAGAGAGGAAAATTAAAACCATATATGGCTAACATAGCTATGAACCTGTGGGGTCAAGATTTGTTGCAACAATGGAATACTTAGATTAACATCCCTCCAATCTCAGAAACAAATCATAAACTAGCACATGTTTCTGAGAGAAATATTAAAACGCATTATTCTGAGTGGTCACCAGCCATCCATATTATACAAGAACAGGGTACAACAACTGATGATCTCCTAAAGACACCAACAGCTCTACCTTTAAAATGGTTATCAGACAAGCCTGTATGGTTTCAGCAGTGGCCTTTAACAACAGAAAAACTCCAGGCTTTAGAAGAGATGGTAGAAGAACAGTTAAATGCTCATCATATTGAAGAATCAACCAGCCCTTGGAATTCTCCTATATTTGTCATTAAAAAGAAATCTGGTAAATGGAGAATGGTAACAGACATTAGAGCAATTATCAAAGTAATTCAGCCTATGGGCTCTCTACAATCTGGGATTCCTTTGCTACTCTGTTACGAAAAGAATGGCCTATCATAGTTATTGATTTAAAAGACTATTTCTTTTCAATACCCTTACAAGAAAAAGACAGAGAAAGATTTGCTTTCACAGTGCCTACTTATAATAATTCTCAACTGGTTAAAAGATTTCAATGGAGGGTCCTCCCACAGGGAATGTTGAATAGCGCAACCCTGTGCCAATATTTTGTACAACACCCATTGGAAGTGGTATATAAAAAATTTCCTAAATCTATAATTTATCATTATATGGATGGTATTTTACTAGCTGGCTCAAATGCAGATACTTTAGAAAGGATCTTTGAAGAAGTAAAGAAAATTTTGCCTTGCTGGGGATTGCAAATTGTTCCTGAAAAGATACAAAGAGGAGATTCTATTAATTATTTAGGATATGAAATAGAGCTACAAAAAATTAGACCCCAAAAGGTGCAAATTAGGAAAGATAGACTACAGACTCTTAATGACTTTCAATGATTATTTGGAGATATTTCTCATCTACGAACTATTGTTGGGGTAAAAAATGATGAACTGAATAATTTGTTCAAAAACTTTGAAGGTGACAAGGACTTAAATAGTCCAAGAGAATTATCACCTGAAGCTGAGAAAGAATTGGCCTTGGTAGAAAAGAAAGTACACGAAGGGTATGTGGATCATATTGATCCAAAGCTGGATTGCATTTTGGTTATTTTACCTTCTAGGCATTCTCCTACTGGAATATTAATGCAGAGGGAAGACATTATATTGGAATGGATATTTTTACCAAATAAACCAAATAAAAGATTAAAAACTTATGTGGAAAAAATCTCTGACTTGATTTGGAAAGGAAAATTGAGACTTCATCAATTTAGCAGGAATAGACTTAGCAGAAATTGCCGTACCTCTAACTAAGGAGGACATTGAAAAATTATGGACAGAAAGTGAACCTTGGCAAAGAGCTTGCAGTAATTTTTTGGGAGAAATTAACAGCAAATATCCCAAAAGCGATACAATTGATCTTATAAAGAGAACTGATTGGATCTTGCCTCTAATTGTATGGGAAAAACCCATATCTGGAGTTCATACATTTTATACAGATGCCAACAAACAAGGAAAGGCAGGTTACAAATCAGAAAATTTAAGTAAAGTGGTTCAAAGTCCTAATAATTCAGTTCAAAATTCAGAATTGTATGCTATTCTGTTGGTATTAATGGATTTTTTCAGAACCTCTCAACATAGTAACTGAATCTCAGTATGCTGAAAGAGTGGTATTACATATTGAGACTGCAGAATTTATCCCTGATGCTTCAGAATTACCTTCACTATTTATTCAATTACAAGATACAATCAGGAAAAGGAGTCATCCTTTATATATAACTCACATCCGATCCCATACAGGCCAGGCCCTTTATCACAAGGCAATGATGAGATTGATAAATTATTGATAGGAAATGTGCTGGAGGCCTCAGAATTTCATAAAAAACATCATGTCAATAGTAAAGGTTTAAAAAAGGATTTTTCCATAACCTGGCAACAAGCCAAAGAAATAGTAAAGAAATGTCCTACTTCTTCCTTCTACAATCAAACGCCATTACCAGCAGGATGTAACCCAAAGGGTACTAAGATGAATGAAATCTGGCAGATGGATGTGTTTCACTTTGCAGAATTTGGAAAATTGAAATATGTACACCACACTATCGATACTTATTCAGGATTTCAATGGGCAACTGCTTTGAGTTCTGAAAAAGTTGATTCTGTAATCACTCATTTGATAGAAGTTATAGCTATCATGGGTATACCTGCACAAATCAAAACTGACAATGCTCCATCATATGTCTCTGTTAAAATGAAAGAGTTTTTTGCTTATTATAATATAAAGCATATTACAGGTATACCACATAATCCTAGAGGTCAAGCAGTTATAGAACGATCAAACAGAACTCTAAAGGATATGCTAAATAAACAGAAAGGAGTAACAAAAACCCCCAGAAATAGACTGCATAATGCTCTATTAACTTTAAATTTTCTCAATGCCAATGAGAAAGGAACAACAGCTGCAGAGAGACATTGGATAATAGAAAAAACTACAAAATTCAGTCAGCCTATATACTTTAAGGATGTGCTGACCTCAGAATGGAAACCAGGGTATGTATTACGTTGGGGACGATGTTTTGCTTTTGTTTCTACAGGAGAAGATAAGCTGTGGGTACCATCAAAATTGATAAAGGTTCTATTTGAACAAGAGAAACCTCTTAATTAGAGGAGGTGATAGTTCATCAACCAGCATGAGCATCCAATTTAAACTAACTTATACCAGTAACACATGCCTTTTCATTTAATCAGATAATAACTTGCCCAAAAGGAACATCCCCAAAATTAGTCTTGGGGAAAGGTTTTTGTTTTTGTCTTTTAGGAGAATGAAGGTTAAGGAATCTGAACAACACTGGACAAATGAGACAACTGAAGAAAAGGGACAAATCATCTATCCCAGGAAACAGAGTAAAACGGCGTATGGGTATATATATAATCTAAAAAATTTTATGTCTTCCTAAATGTTTGTTTCTGCTTTTCTCTAAAGATTTAACACTATTGGTCTTCTAATAGTCCCAGTTCAATTAAAATTTAAAGCTGACTTTGGAGTTGGAGAATGGCTCTCTCCTTCTTTAAATTCAAGCATGATGTTAAAAGGAAAATGCAAACTCCCTGTATCATGCCAGAATAAAAGATCCATCTTCTGCTATGGGCCAGGACAAAAGCCAAATTAATTAAGGGACTATTCTATTACTAATCTCAACTCTTTGATTCTATTCTGATTCTTTAAACTTTTCTAAAGTATAAATTTTATATCAAAACTTACAAGATTAATACATACATATATATATATATATATATATATATATATATATATATTTTAAACTTTGTTAAGATATGAATGGTCATATAGAGTACTAACTAATTCTAGAAAAAAGGCTTCAATTAGCTGCATATATATGTCTTTGTGTTCGAGTCTCTTATCAGTTTTCTGCAGGAAATCACAGCCAGGCCTGACATCAACTGAAGCCTCCAGAAAGAAGATGGGGCCCCACAACAACAACAATTCCACTTGGACAATAATAATATCACTAAGCTGACAAACATCATCTACAGATCAGCTTTGAACTACAAGGTGCTCAGAGCAATTTTGAGATGACTAGCTGAGATGATCCAGTCTCAAAGACTACTTGAATAAGGACTTGAGATAAACCCTGAACTTTGGCATTATACACAGACTGGATAATGAAGGATATAGTTACCTTTCTTAGAATTTGACAATTAACCTAAAATTTTTCTTTCAGGATAACGATAACTTCGTCCATACCCAGCAGGAAGCAATTTTAAGAATATGACGCCCACATTCCCAAAGAGGTGGTGTGGGGCGGGTGGTTTTTTGGTCTTTAAATGGGTTTTGGGTCTGGGATAATTTTCATTGTTTAGGGGGGGTTGGTTACAAGTTGTTGTCAAGGGTTAGGAAAAAGGCTAAGCAAAGGAGATTAGATTTAAGGTTCTTGTTTAAAAAAAAGAAAGAAAGAAAAGAAAAGAAAAAGACAATTACTAGTTTTAAATACTTTACATTTATTACCAACTACTAGGATATAAAGAAATGAAAGTTGGTAGTTAGACATTACAATAGAAATTGTAGTCATATTAGATATGTTTTAAAAATTGAGCAGATATATTTTATACACATCATCTTCAAACCCTTCAGAGATCTACAGAATATGGCATTTAAAATGTTTTAATAACTTAGAATTTTTCTTTTTTGAGACATGTCGGCTCCTGGCAGTACCAATTTACTTCAGAGAAAATATGGGCATTGAAGAAACTGCATATGGAGTTAACTTTCATTGTGGCAAAATTTAGCCACTGGACAGCAAAGTATCCTCAAATCAACAGGACAAAATGGACAGACAGGACACAAAACAAAGGACTACTTATTCTTGCCAAAACAAGTGTGGTTATGGCTTTATCAAAAGGCATCTTCTGAGGCCAGGGCAATATGGCACCATCCCTGATGTGGCCTTCGCAATCCGGAAAAGGTACAGTGCCTTTTTCTTCGAAGGCAGGTGAACAGGCAGTGGGCCAATGGCTTCTGGTGTGCAAAGGAACAGCAGCTGAAACAGTTATTCTTGAAGAGTAACTAAGCTCACGCCTTTCAATAGTAGACTGGCATTTAATAGAGGGATGTGAAGAAGAAGAGGATGCTGAGATAAGCCATATATACACAGCCAAGAAGCATGGACAGCTGAATTAAAAAACCATTAACAATTTCCAGAATTTAAAATCCTGAATCATGTCATGACACTAGTGGAATTCAGGTATTTCTGGTACATGGACTGTCCTCACCCAATGTGAGGTTGAACTGTTGACCTTGTGTACATCCTACTTCACAAATGAGTCTGTCAGATACGCTAAGCCTATAGGCTGAAGATGATACCCCAACACTGTGAAGAAACCTCAGGTAACTGTCCAGGCAGCTGGCTGTTTCTGTCAACTCACAATTCTTTTGGAAGTTGCTTGCATGTACTTCCTGTTTTTATTTTTGTTAGGTAATATTATTTCCTTCTTGGGTCGCTGAGGGAGTTGAAGATTAGTTAGTTATAGTTGAAGGTTAGTTAGTTATAGTTGAAGATTAATTAGGATAGAAAGTGAATTAGATACATTTTGGGCTTACCAAAATAGGATAGACAAGGAATTATTTTCTCTGAATTTGTCAAATACAAATGGGCTAGACATTGTTTAGGTATTTATTACTTGTATATATTGTATATAGTTATTGTACTTTTGTATATAGTTTTTCTTTTGTTAGTTATAACCTATTGTTTTTTCCTTTTATTAAAATAGAAAAGGGGAAATATGTTGGTATTTTATTTGTACTGAAATGTGATTTTAATTGTATGTTAATAAATAAAGTGGCCCAGGGGTTAGAGCTATTAGAGCCATAGCAAGAGCGTGGCGGTGTTGGCACACGCCTTTAATCCCAGCACTTGTTAGACAGAGCTAGGTGGATCTCTGTGTGTTCATGGATACAGCCAGCATTGGTGAAATATGCCTTTAAGACCTGGAGGGCTGTAGTTACGGGCAGTGATGAGGCAGTCACGTGTTTGGGTTTATAACCAATGAGAAAGCAGAACAGAAAGACTTTATCAAGACAAACACACAGGAAGTAGCTCTGTTTGGAGAGGTAGGACCAATGCAGGAGGAAGGGTAAGGTTTTAGCTCTGAGCTTGACCTCTTAGCTTTCTCTTTTACATTGGTTCTGTGTTTCTTATTTAATAAGATTGTTGGTTACATCTACAGTATCCTGTAAAATGTAATATGAATCTTAAAAGGTCTCATTAATAAGAAAAACCCAGAGCCAGATATTGGGGTAAAAGCTGAAAGATCAGAGAAACACAACAAACCAGCCACATTCTTACCTTTACGAAATCCTCAGCCTCAAGAGAGTGAGTTCCTGTTTCTTCGTGCCTTATATACCTTTCTCTGCCCAGACATCACTTTCTGGGATTAAAGGCATGTATGCTTCCCAGTACTGGTATCAAAGGTGTGTGCCACCACTGCCTGGCTCTGTTTCCAGTGTAACCTTGAACTTACAGAAATCCAGATGTATCTCTCCCTCCCGAGTAATAGGATTAAGAGTGTGTGCCAACACTGTCTGGCCTCTATGTCTAATCTAGTGGCTGGCTCTATTCTCCAATCCCCAGGCAAGTTTATCAGGGCATACAATATATCACTATGTTTCCCTTTTTTTGCCTAAAATAATAAAAATGTTATAACTAATATAAGAAAAACTATATAAAATAAGTATATAAAATATATACAGTCAAGAATTACATTAACAATGTCTAGTATATTAACATTCAACAGATTCAGAGAAAATACTCCATTATTTATCCTATTTTGGTGAGTCCAAAATGTACATAATTCACTTTCTATCCTAACTTGTATTACCAGCCAAAAATATCTTTTAATGTCTTTCAATCTTATATACTTTATATACTTCTTCAATGAGTTTCTTTTCTGAATTTGTTAACAAGGAAAACTGCTGTGGGATAATACTTTTGTACACTGATTTAATAAAACACTGATTGACCAGTAGCCAGACAGGAAGTATAAGCAGAGTGAACAGACAAGTAGAATTCTGAGAAGAGGAAGGCTGAGTCAAGAGTTGCCAGCCAGACACAGAGGAAGCAAGATGACAAGGCAGAACTGAGAAAAGGTAACACATGGCTAAACATAGATAAGAATTATGGGTTAATTTAAGAATAAGAGCTAGTCAGTAATAAACCTGAGCTAATGGTTGAGCAGTTATAATTAATATTAAGCCTCTGTGTGATTATTTTATAAGCAGGCCACAGGACTACAGGTGCCAGGTGGGACACAGAAAAACTTCCAACTACAGAAAACTGTAACTATCTAATCTTCAACTCCCTCAGAGACCTGAGAAGGAAATAATATTACCTAAGTAAGCAAGAAGTGCAAACAAGTAACTTCCAAAATAATGTGAAAAATGACAGAGACAGATGGCTGCCTGAACAGTCACCCAAGATTTCTCTGCAATGTTGGGACATCCACCTGCAGCCTACAGGCATAGCATATTTGAAAGACTCATCTGTGAAGCAGGATTTTCTAAAGAGCCTTCTTACCTTGTCTTGGCAAGGATCAGCAGTCCTTTCTTTTGTGTCCTGCTTGTCCATTTTGAACAGCATACTCTCAGCAGTCGAGGCAAGGGCACTTTCTTGCCCTGTGGCTAACATTTGCCACAATGAAAGTAAACTCCATAAGGAATTTCTTCAATGCCCATCATCTTCTCTGAAGTAGATTGGTGCTTCCAGGAGCAGACATGTCTTATTGTCATTTAAAAAAAAAAAAAAAGAAAAAAATCTATGTTATTGAAACATCTTAAATGCCATATTTGGCAGGTCTCTGAAGTGTTTGAAGATGACCAATCTAAAATACATTTCTGTTTGACCTTTAAAACAAACCTAACATGACTTCCAGTTCAATTGTAATAGGTGACTAACTTGCATTTCTTATATCCTAATTAGTTGGTAATAACTTACAAGGACTAGCAATTTGTATTACAATGTTAAATGAGCTGTATAGATACAATACCTTGAACAAGATTAGAAATATATGTACAGTGTTTTCTAATAAAATCAATCTCAAGTTTTGTATCAATATACATAATTAGAATGCAATATACAAAAATCCAATACAATGTAAAATATTTAAAACAAATAGTTCCTGTTTAATAGTAGATTCAACAATCTCCCTTTGCATCTTATCATATCCATATTCTCTCTTTTTTTCTTTTCAGAGTAGATTCAATAATTTACCTTTATTCTATCATTCCTGTATCTTCTTTTTTCAGAGTAGATTCAATAATCTACTTTTGATCTTATTATATCTATATCCTCTTTTTTCTTTTTAGAGTAGTTTCAATAATCTACCTTTTATGTTATATCTACATCCTCTTTTTTTCTTTTCTTTTCAAATAAGAACCCCAAACCCCAAATATCATTTCCTTTGTTTAGCTTTTTTTTGACCATTAACAATTAACAACTTGTAACCAACCATCCTTAACAATGACCATTATACACAACCCATTGAATGCCCAAAAACCACCTACCCACCTCTTGGGAATGTGTGCATTGTGTTTTTATATTATTTCATGCTGTCTGGGGTCAAAGACATCTTTAGGAGATCCTGAAAAGAAAAATTTTAGGTTAATTGTCAAGTCCTGAGAGAGTTAGCTGTATCATTTATCTAGTCTCTACATAATGGGAAAATGCAGGTATTATATCAAGTCCTTGTTCAAGTAGTCTCTCAGGCTGGATTGTCTCAGTTAGCCATCTCAAAATTGTCCTGAGCAGCTTGTAGTCCAAATTTGATCTTTGGGTGATATTTGTCAGTTTAGTTTGTTTTCTTAGTGGTATTATCATCATCATGATGGAGTCATCATCGTGGTGCCACATCATCTTTTTGGAGACTTCAAAGTCTCTGTTAGGCATGGTCATGATTCCCTGCAGAAAACTGATAGAGCCTCAAAATCATGCACAGGAAGCTGGATGAAGTCTTTTTTTCTAGGATTAGTTAGTATTCTATGAAGATTAACATCATGACAAAAGATTTTATATATATATATATATATATATATATATATATATATATATTTAAATCTTATAAATTAGATATAAAATTCACATCTTAAGAATGGTTTTAAAGAGTCAAAATAAAACCAAAGAATTATGAAATTAGTGGCGGTAGAATAGTACCTTAATTTTGTTTTTTCTTCTGTCCCATATCTGAAATGATATAGAGATTTTTCATTTTCTTTTAATAAGCATGCTTGAAGGGTTTAGAGAAGGAGAGAGCCACACTCCAACTCTAAATCCAGCTTCAATTTTTAATTGAACTGGGATTACATAAAGACCATTTGTGTATTATGTCTGTAGAGAACAGCAGAAACAAACATTTAGAAAGACTTCTGAAATTTTATTTTCTTAGATATGTGATATACCAATAGGCCAAGTTACTCTTTTTCTTAGGACATTTTTTTTTCTGGATAATTTGTCCTATTTCTTCAAATGTCTCATTTATACAGTGGTCTTCAGATTCCTGAGCCTTCATTCTCCTGAAAGACAAAAACAAAATCCTTCCCCAACCCTAACTTTGGGGATTTTCCCTTTTGGCAAGTTATATCTGATTAAATGGAAAGCATCTGTTAGTCGTATACATTAGTTTAAATTGAATGGTCATGCTGGTTGATAAACTATCACAAATATAGGATAGATGATAAAATATTTTCATTATTTTTGCCAAATACAAATAGGGTAGATATTGTAACTTGCTGTTCCTGCTTGTTAACTATTTTGTTATATATAATTTTTCTATGTTAAAGTTAAAACCTACCTTTGTGATTAGACAGACAAGGGGAAGTGCTGTAGGATGTCTTTCTATATGCTGTGAATATGTGTTGCTCCCATTGCTAACAAAGAAAGCTGCTTTGGCCTATGGCAAGGCAGCTTAGAGACTGGTAGGAAATCCAAGGAGAGAGACAAGAGAGAAGAAAGGAGAGGAGAGGCAGATGCCAGCCACCATCAAAGGAGCAGCAAGATGCAAGCAGATTGGTAATGCCATGGCCTCATGGCAAGTTGTAGATTAATAGAAATGGGTTAAGTTATAAGAGCTAGGTAGCAAGAAGCCTGCCATAGGCCATAGAATTGGTAATTAGAGTCCTGCCTTTAAAGAGCTCAATGGTCACAAGGAGAACTCAAGAATAAGTTAGAAAATCTATCCAGGACTCCAATAAGAAAAAAGGTAGAGTATATTAAGTGGTTGATAATTTGGAAAAAAAATTCAAAAGTAAGAAAAAACTTCATCAAGGGTTTTGAAGTTCTCCAAAAATAACAACAGAAATATAAGAAATGAAAATCATGCAATCAAATTAAAAACACAATGAAATCATCAGCAGATCAGACCAAGCACAAGGATAAGTTTCAGAAATGGAGGTCATGGTTAAGATAATAATATATTCAGATATACATAAAAAACAAACAATAAGAATGACCAAAACCCCCAAGGCTCTGGGATATATTCAAGACTGTAAAGCTAATATTTCATAGAACAGAAGATGTCATTAATATAAACAGTAAAAGCACCATCAATGTATCCAATAAAATTATAGCACAATATTTCACAAACTTAGAGGAGTTATTTATAACTCCAAATAAACATATTCTGTGAAGAATCTTTCCATGACCTGTAATGAAACTCTTCATGATATAATGCCATAGTTAACATGTCAAAATTACAAGGTGAAATTAATTGTTAGTTAACAAAAAAAGACCTATAATGGAAAAATGTCAATTTACATACAAAAGGCAAACATGTCGAAAATAACATCAGGCTTCTCATAAGCAACCCCAAACTAGGAAAGCACAGAATGATCTACCTTAAGTCCTGAAAGTAAACAACTGAGAACGAAAATTACTGTATCTGGAAAAAAATATATCTTAAAATTTACAGAGAAGTATGACCAGTTCAAGCCAAGCACATAATAAAGCAATTAATAGGAACCAAGCCAATACAACAGAAATTACTTAAATGAATACTATATGTAGAGGATGTAGAAAAAAGTTCCAACACAAGAACACCGGGAAAAAATATTTTATATGAAGAATAGATGAAGAAAGTAGGGTTGGGAGGAAGTCCACTATGTTGAACAGAATAAGCCAATACAACCTTAAAATATTAGTATTGACATGAATAAAATGGCAGTAATTTAGAAGTAAACTTTGAAAGCATGGAGAAAAAATTCATCAAGGAAGTTGAGATTCTCAAAAGCAACCATAGAGCTAGAAAGGACTCAATCAAATAAAAAGTATAAAGGAAAATATCACCAACAGAGAAAACAAAGGAGAAGAACCCAGTTTAGAGACCTCAACGGACATCTATGAAATCCACAGCGTCATCCTGTAAATAAAAGAACTGACAATAATCTAACCAACCAGCATAATAACAACAAACCCATAGGAAATGGTAAACCCCTCTCAATAATAACATTAAATATAAATACCCTCCATTTTCCCTTAAAAGATGCATACTGACAGACTGAATTACAAAATAAGATTCAATTGTTGTGTCCAAAAAACATATATCCCTCACTGGTCAAGATAGTTACAATCTAAAACAAAGGGTTGAACACACACACACACACACACACACACACACACACACACACACACACACACACACACACACTCATACTCACACACACACTCATACTCACACACTCACACTCATAGTCAAGATGAACCCAGCATAGTCTCATATTTAATGAAGTAGATATCAAACCAAAAGTAGTCTGAACAGACAAGCAAGTCCATTATAGATTAATAAAGAAAACAATTCATCAAGAAAATATAATTGTAGCACAAACCTTAAAAGGTCTCATTAATAAAACAAAACCGGGAGCCAGATATTGGGGTGAATGCTGAAAGATCAGACAATCAGAATAAGCCACAGCTAACCTTACATTGCCAGTTCCTCAGCTGATCCTGTTTCCTCAAATTGGAAGCATCTGTGTCCTCATCCAAATGGATCTTAGCTGAACTGCTGCTAAAAGCTTAAAGCTTTAAAAAAAAGGATTTAGTTCCTGGTCCTCATGCCTTATATACCTTTTTGCTTCCTGCCATCACTTCCTGGGATTAAAGGCATGAGTCACTATGCCTGGCTGTGTTGCTGGAGGGCTTCTCTCCAGGTTCCACCAAACCCGGCAGTCCCACAATTCACTTATAAAATAATCACTCAGACGCTTATATCACTTATAAACTGTATGGCCATGGCAGGCTTCTTGCTAACTGTTCTTTTATCTTAAATTAACCCATTTTTATAAATCTATACCTTGCCACATGGCTGGTGGCTTACCGGTGTCTTTACATGCTGCTTCTCCTGGCAGTGGCTGCAGTGTCTCTCCTCCTCAGCCTTCAGCTTCCCAGAATTCTCCTCTCTCCTTGTCCCACCTACTTCCTGCCTGGCCACCTACTTCCTGCCTGGTCACTGGCCATCAGTGTTTTATTTATATAGAACAATATCCACAACATGGCTGTTTCCAGTGACTTTGAACTCACAGAGATCCAGACAGATCTCTGCCTCCAGAATGCTAGGATTAAAGGTGTGTGCTACCACAGTCTAACCTATGTTTAATATAGTGGCTGTTCTGTTCTCTGACCCCCAGATAAGTTTATTGGGATGCGCAAGGTATCAACCACATATAATGATCATAAATATGTATCCACTGGCTTTTAGACTCAGTTAGACTTAGATTTTGATACAAAAAAAATTAAAGGTCTAAAAGTTTAGATATGTTCAGGTATAATAATATTTGGAAACTTCAGTATCCCACTCATATTGAGATAGCTCCCACAAACTAGAAATCAGCAAAGAAACTTCAGAGCTCTTCTATAGCATAAATCAATTGGATTTAATGGATAGCTACAGATTATTACCTCCAACATGTAGGTAATACACTGATTTCAGCAGTACATGGAAATCTCACTAAAACTGAACATAGTAAAGGCCACAATACAAACTTTAACAAATAAAACAAACCCAAACAAAGTAGATGATAAACTGTGGTGATAATCTAATTGTACTGAATTATTATTTTGATTGTATGTTAATAAATAAAGTTGTCTGGGAGTCAGAGCTATTAGAGCCATAGCAAGAGTGTGGTGGTGGTGGCACACGCCTTTAATCCCATAGATATCTGTGTGTTCAGGGTCAGAGCTATTAGAGCCATAGCAAGAGTGTGGCGGTGGTGGCACACGCCTTTAATCCCATAAGATCTCTGTGTGTTCAGGGATACAGCCAGCATTGGAGACATATGCCTTTAAGACCTAGGGGGCTGTACATTCAGACAGTGACGAGGCAGTCATGTGTTTGGGTTTACAACCAATGAGAAGGCAGAACAACATACTTTAAAAAAAGGAACCGACAGGAAGTAGGTCTCTTTTCGCGAAGCTGGGACAGCAGGAGGAAGGGTGAGATTTTAGCTCTGAGCTCTGACTTCTCGGCTTTCTCTTTTACATTGTTTCTGTGTTTCTTATTTAATAAGACGGTTGGTTACATCAACAATAAACAGTAGAGATTAGGACATTAGCAATGAAATGGAACACAGAATCAATGAGATGATGAATTGGTTCTTTGAAGAAATAATCTATATTGAAAACCCCTTGACCAAACTTACAAAAGAAAAACGAGACACAAACTGATGTGAAAAAGAATGGTTATAAACAAACATAAAAAAAGAATGTTTATAAACAAAGTTAAAAATAATGTTTATAACAAAATCCAATGATGAAAGATCTGTGAGGAATACTTAAATAATGTATTTCTGAAAGATGGAAATTTTAAAAGAAATGGATATATGCCTATGCACATATGACCTATTGAAACAAGCAACAGATTAGAAACTCTAGTTATTGCCAAGCAAATAAATGCCCACAAGCACAGTACTTTACTGATAAATGACAGCAAATGTTTAAAGGAAGATCATTGAAATTAAAACTGCTGAAATAGTTTCACAAGAGTGTTGTGTGATATTTTGTTTGTGTTCTGGCAAATAAAGCTTTGAGATCAGAGAGCAGAGCTAGCCCCTAGTCAACCATAGAGGTCTGAAGGTCTGTACAGACAGGAGACAGGAAGCCATGAGCCTGCATGGAAAGAGGAAGTGATAAAGCAGAACTGAGACAGGATCTAGGCCCTTTTTGGTTGGAGGATCCCAGAGTTAAGAAGTCTCTAGTGGCTGTTGCTCTGCTTCTGTGACATTTCAGTTTTCAACCCGATATCTGACTCCTGGTTTTTAGTGATAAGACTAGTTATGGTCATGCTTCATCTTGCACACAGCTTTTGGGGCACGAATTCATGAAAAAGCTGCCTGCCTATGACTTTGCAGCCATTGGCACACATCAGAGTTGTAAATGGAGATCCTGCTAGAGTCACCACCCTGTTCGCTAGGATTCGCCTTTTCCCCCCAAGCACTCTGAGCTAGTTTGGGTTTTTTTCTGTCGCAGCCTTTCTGCAGCAACCTCCACAGGTGCTTGGGTTCCAAGTGCCATTGGAGTCAGCCCCTCACCACTGGCCAGGTCTGCCTTCATGCAGCTCCCACCACATGAACTTCTTCCCCACGACCTCCTGTGTGCATTTTTCAGATAGCCAGCTCCCTTTCCTGGTGGGGTGTGGGTTTTCCCTGGACCCCTCCTTGGGCTGCTGCCCCACTAAGTGCTGCCTTGTCACCCACTCAGGCTTCTACTGTGGTACAAAGCAGCAGTCAGCCTCATACTTCACCCTCACCATCAAGGTCAGCAGAGTTGGTGAGACAATTGAGAGTCTTAAATAGGGGAATTAATAAAAGAGTTTTTTTCCCATGTTAAAAAATAGGACACAATATTATGAGGGAGGGAGTTAAGTCTCTGTATGATTACACAATGAATGGTTTAAAAAATGGAACAATTAATTGAGGGAAAAATTAACTTAGATGGGACTTACATACTGTCAATTATAATCATTATCAGTTTGATAATTGTTTTATTTTTTAAACTGTTAGTTGATATGAGTGCCAAGATATAGGCCTTAGAAAATGCTACTATTGATAATATGCTTGCCTTACTAATAATTACTAAGAAGAATAATACAGTTTTGACCAATCAGACAAACATTCTAGACATACTTACTGCTGAAGAGAGCAAAAAGGTAATTGATAATATGCAAACCTTAGAAAAATTTACTATTAAAAAGTCACAAGTCTTAGAAAAATTTATTAAAACAGATAATAGAGATACTTGTACACAGACAGAGGAGTTTAAAGGAGAAGCAACCTCACCATTACATCATAAAATCAGAGAAAAACAACCCAAGGTTATCAAACAACCATCCTTAATTTATCCAGCTACCTTATGGTATCAACTGCCAAATGACAAGCATTCCCAAGGCTATGTAGGAGCTGACTGGATTCCTGTGGAAATGTTAGATCTGAGGAGATTTAAGGAAGCAATAGTCCTATATGGTATGCATTCATCTTTTGTCAAGAAGATGTTAAATTCATGGTCAAGTAGTAACAGAATTGTCCCACAAGCCTGGAGAGATCTTGAAGGATGCAGATGAACTGTAGATTTAGAGGTTTGGAAAGATTTCCTAGAATTAAGACTGAAACCTGAAGTTGTAGTTAACACAGTAAAGATATAGAAGACAGGTAGATACAGATAGAAGCAACCTCTATCACTAAGCATTCAGACCAAGTAGAGAGGCATGTTAAAGTAACAAACACACTCATTTTTAACTTACATGACCCCAGTCATTGCGTGTTAATAAAGCAGATTGAATGCAGCATTGCTCAAGGCTATACCGGAGCAAGGTTTTCCCATTAAGCAATCATTGGTGCTATCAGACATTGTAAACATCAGGTAATCAGCTTCCCACCCCTTCTTCCACAAAGTGCTAAGTCATTGTGATGCCTGATCACGGAAGGGCTCACCCTCAGGTTCACTGCTCACGATGCCAGCAAGTGACAGTCACCAGCGACCTAATTCTTGACTTTGAAAAAAAGGTTGTTCAAGGAAAGCTGAAAGCTGTTTAGTGCTAATTGTTTCTAACAAGGCAAACAACAATTTTATGTGCACGTGGCTATGGCTATGGACATAAACTGTTCACATTCTGTTAATGGGAGAGGATCCTAGTCAGTTGTTATTTCACCATTTACTTAAGTATGACTTACTTTTCTCATGCTGTGACAAAAGCTCCTGGAGGAAGAAGGGCTTCTTATTTTGAATGGTCCTTTTCTGCTCCCAACTCCTTTTTTTTTGTCCTCCTCTTCCCAACTCTGGATACCCAGCCCCTACAATATTATCACCCACCTTCTTGGTGCTTTTCTCACCTCAAATAATCTAATCTAGAAATTTCCACACAGGCATACCCAGAGATATTTTTTGCATGTTAGTTTCAAATTTCTTCAAGTTGGCAATCAAGATTAATTGTCACATTATGTATAGTTGTTGAAGATTTTAAGATAAGCAAACTTATATTAGTGATTAATTGGGTGTCTCTAAATGTATAATTGAATTCTGATTATAGCAAATACATACTATAGAAAACATTTTGAGTGTATGAAGTCCACAGGAAGGTACCCATTGGAGATCCTAAAAGACAGGCCCATCAGCTCAAACTGTTTCCAACCAGAGTATACAATAATAAACAAAAAATTCACTCCTTTTTCCTCAGCCCCATATTTTCTACCCTTTTAGGGTATGTCTCAGAAACCTAGCTGTTGATTTGCATTGGGATACTACCTACTTGAGCCAGAATTTTCAGTTACTAACAGGTTGGGAGCACATCACATGCAGTGATGTATCAACATATAAAAACAGTAAACATAAAATATTATTATTCAACAGAAAGGACAAAAATCCATCTTTTATTAGATTCAGAAAATGTACATGATAAAATTTAGCATCCTTTTATGGTCAAACACCTCAACAAAGTAACCATAGAAAATTGTTCCTCCACACATCAGACTCATAGGCAGCATCATTCTGAATGAGGACATTTGAATTCTGTCCTTTAAAAGAGGACACAAGCCAGGACGTTCACTTCTACTTCTCTCATTTTGTGACATATTGAAAGTCTTATCCAGAGCAGGGGCAAGCGAAAGAAATTATGGGGTTTAAGTAAAAAAAAAAAAAAAAAAAAAAGTAGAAGTCAAATTATCCCTATTTGTGAGCCCTATTTGTGAGTAACAAGATTTTTGTCAATTTCAAAACATAAAGACTTCACACACACACACACACACACACACACACACACAAGTACAAATTCAGTCAAATTACAAGGTAAAAAACCATATGAACATCAGTCGCAACTTTCTATCATAATAAAGTTTCTGGAAAAAAAATGTATTTACAAGAGTTAGATGATCTCAGACACTTTGGAAACTCACATAGTTACTGATTGCAGCCATTGACCTCTCTAGAAGGTACTATGCTTTCACATCCCTCTGTGTTTAGCAGCGTCAGTAAGCAGATAAACTTTCAGCAGTGCATGGGAACACTTATCAGATGTACTTTTGTGCTCCCTGGTCAGTACATAAACTTAGCTAACCTTTATTGTAAGGGTAATTCTTTTTTTATTTAATTTAATTTTATTTTACAATACCATTCAGTTCTACATAACAGCCACAGATTCCCTTGTTCTCCCCCTTCCTGTCCCCCTTCCCCTCCCCCCAGCCCAAGCCCCATTCCCAACTCCCCCAGGGCAAAGCCTCCCCCAGGACTGAGATCGACCTGGTAGACTGAGTCCACGCAGGTCCAGTCCCCTCCTCCCAGATTGAGTCAAGCGTCCCTGCATAAGTCCCAGGTTTCAAACAGCTAACTCATGCAATGAGCCCAGGATCTGGTACCACTGCCTAGATGCCTCCCAAACAGATCGAGCCAATCAACTGTCTCACCTATTCAGAGGGCCTGATCCAGTTAGGGGCCCCTCAGCCTTTGGTTCATAGTTCATGTGTTTCCATTCGTTTGGCTATTTGTCCCTATGCTTTATCCAACCTTGGTTTCAACAATTCTCGCTCATATAAACCCTCCTCTTTCTCGCTAATTAGACTCCCGGCGCTCCACTGGGGCCGAGCCATGGATGTCTGCATCCAGATTCCTCAGTCCTTGGATGGAGTTTCTGGCACAACTATTAGGGTGTTTGCCCATCTCCTCACCAGAGTAGGTCAGTCCTGGCCATCTCTCGACCATTGCCAGCAGTCTTTTGTGGGGGTATCTTTGTGGATTTCTGTGGGCCTCCTTAGCACTTTGTTTCTTCCTTTTCTCATGTGGTCTTCATTTACCATGGTCTCCTATTCCTTGTTCTCCCTCTCTGTTCTTGATCCAGGTGGGATCTCCTGCTCTCTTTCCCTCGACCCTTGCTCCCACTCGTGTCCAGGTTGTTCATGAAGATCTCAGCCATTTCTCCGTCATTGGGTGATCCTCGTGTCTTTCTTGGGGTCCTGTTTTCCAAGTAGCCTCACTGGTGATGTGAGTAACAGTCTAGTCATCCTTGTTCCACATCTAGTATCCTCCTATGAGTGAGTACATACCATATTTGTATTTCTGAGTCTGGGTTACCTCACTCAGGATGATTTTTTCTAGATCCATCCATTTGCCTGCAAACCTCATGATGTCATTGTTTTTCTCTGCTGAGTAGTATTCCATTGTGTATATGTGCCACATTTTATTTATCCATTCTTCAGTTGAAGGGCATCTAGGTTGTTTCCAGGTTTTGGCTATTACAAACAATGCTGATATGAACATAGCTGAGCAAGTGCTCTTGTGGTATGATTGAGCATTTCTTGGGTATATGCCCAAAAGTGGTATAGCTGGATCCTGGGGGAGATTGATTCCCAATTTTCTAAGAAAGCACTATATTGATTTCCAAAGTGGTTGTACAAGCTTGCATTCCCAACAGCAGTGGAGGAGAGTTCCCCTAGTTCCACATCCTCTCCAGCATAAGGTGTCTTCAGTGTTTTTGATCTTAGCCATTCTGACAGGCATAAGGTGGTATCTCAGAGTTGTTTTGATTTGCATTTCCCTGATGATTAGGGATGTTGAGCAATTCCTTAAATGTCTTTCAGCCATTTGAGTTTCCTCTATTGAGAATTCTCTGTTTAGTTCTGTAGCCCATTTCTTAATTGGACTGTTGGTTGTTTTGTTGTCTAATTTCCTGAGTTCCTTATATATTCTGGATATCAGTCCTCTGTCAGATGTGGGGTTGGTGAAGATCTTTTCCCATTCTGTAGGCTGTCGTTTTGCCTTGTTGACCGTATCCTTTGCTCTACAAAAGCTTCTCAGTTTCAAGAGATCCCATTGATTGATTGTTTCTCTCAGTGTCTCTGCTATTGGTGTTATATTTAGGAAGTGATGTCCTATGCCAAATGCATTCAAGACTACTTTCTACTTTCTCTTCTAGCAGGTTCAGAGTAGCTGAATTTATGTTGAGGTCCTTGATCCACTTGGACTTAAGTTTTGTGCATGGTGACAGATATGGATCTATTTGCAGCCTTCTACACGTTGATATCCAGTTATTCCAGCACCATTTGTTGAAGATGCTTTCTTTTTTTCCATTGTACACTTTTGGCTTCTTTGTCAAAAATTATATGTTCATAGGTGTACGGGTTAATGTCAGGGTCTTCAATTTGATTCCATTGGTCCACATGTCAGTTTTTATGCCAATACCAAGCTGTTTTTATTACTGTAGCTCTAAAGCAGTGCTTGAAGTCAGGGATTGTGATGCCTCCAGTGTTTGTTTTATTGTACAGGATTCTTTTGGCTATCCTGGGTTTTTTGTTTTTCTATATGAAGTTGAGTATTATTCTTTCCAGCTCTGTGAAGAATTGTGTTGGTATTTTGATGGGGATTGCATTGAATCTGTAGATTGCTTTTGGTAAAATTGCCATTTTTACTATGTTGGTCCAGCCTATCCATGAGCATGGGATGTCTTTCCATTTTCTGACATCTTCTTCGATTTCTTTTTTCAGGGACTTAAAGTTCTTATCATATAGGTCCTTCATTTGCTTTGTAGTGTTAACTCAAGGTATTTTATGTCATTTGTGGCTATTGTAAAGAGTGATGTCTCTCTGATTTCCTTCTCAGCTTCTTTGTCCATTGTATATAGGAGGAATACTGATTTTTTTTTTTAGTTGATCTTGTATCCTGCTATGTTGCTGAAGGTGTTTATAAGCTTTATCAGTTCCTGGGTGGAATCTTTGAGGTCACTCAAGTATACTATCAAGTCATCTGCAAATAGGTAAAGCTTGACTTCTTCCTTTCCAATTTGTATCCCCTTAATCTCCTTATGTTGTCTTATTGCTCTGGCTAGAAATTCAAGTACTATATTGAATAAGTATGGGGAGAGTGGACAGCCTTGCCTCATTCCTGATTTTAGTGGAATTGCTTTGAGTTTATCTCCATTTAATTTGATGTGGGCTGTTGGCCTGCTGTAAATTGCCTTTATTATGGTTAGGTATGTTCCCTGTATTCCTGATCACTCCAAGACTTTTATCATGAAGGGGTGTTGGATTTTTTTTTCAAATGCCTTTTCTGCATCTAGTGAGATGATCATGTAGTACTTTTTTTTCTTTGAGTTTGTTTATATGGTGTATTACATTGACAGGCTTTCATATGTTGAACCACCCTTGCATCCCTAGGATGAAGCCTACTTGATTATGGTGGATAATTGTTCTGATGTGTTCTTGGAGTCTGTTTGCCAGTATTTTATTGAGTATTTTTGCATCAATGTTCATGAGGGAGATCAGTTTGTAGTTCTCTTTCTTTGGAACAATTTAGAGAGTATTGGTATTAACGCTTCTTTGAAGATCTGGTAGAATTCTGCAGTGAAACCATCTGGTCCTGGGCTTTTTTTGGTTGGGAGACTTTTAATGACTGTTTCTATTTCCTTAGGGGTTATTGGACTATTTAAATAGTTTATCTGGTCTTGATTTAACTTAGGTATGTGGTACCTATCCAGAAAATTGTCCATTTCTTTTAGGTTTTTCAGTTTTGCGGAGTAGAGGTTTTTGAAATATGAACTGATAATTCTCTGGATTTCCTCAATGTCTGTTTCTGATTTTGTTGATTTGGATTCTCTCTCTCTGTCTTTTGGTTAGTTTGGATAAGGGTTTGTCTATCTTGTTGATTTTCTCAAAGAACCAACTCTTTATTTCATTAATTTTTCGTATTGTTCTCTTAGTTGCTATTTTATTAATTTCACCTCTCACTTTAATAATTTTCTGGCGTCTATTATTCCTGGGAGACTTTGTTTCTTCTTGTTCTAGAGATTTCAGGTGTGCTGTTAAGTCACTAGTGTGAGATTTCTCCAACTTCTTTATGTGGACATTTAGTGCTATGAATTTCCCTCTTAGCACTGTTTTCATAGTGTCCCATAAGTTTGGGTATGTGGTGTCTTCATTTTCGTTGATCTCTAGGAAGTCTTTAGTTTCTTTCTTTATTTCTTCCTTAACCCATTGATGATTCAGTTGAGCATTATTCAGTTTCCATGAGATTGTAGGTTTTCTGTAGTTTTTGTTGTTGTTGAAATCTAACTTTAAACCATGGTGGTCTGATAGAACACAGGAGGTTATTCCAATTGTTTTGTATCTGTTGAGATTTGCTTTGTGGCCAAGTGTAGATGTAACCAACCATCTTATTAAATAAGAAACACAGAACCAATGTAAAAGTGAAAGCCAAGAGGTCAGAGCTCAGAGCTAAAATCTTACCCTTCCTCCTGCGTGCTCCTAGCTTCCCAAAAGAGACCTATTTCCTGTGTGTATGTCTTTTCATAGTCTTTTGTTCTGCCTTCTCATTGGTTGTAAATCCAAACACGTGACTGCCTCGTTATTGTCTGTATGTACAACCCTCTAGGTCTTAAAGGCATATGTCTCCAATGTTGGCTGTATCCCTGAACACACAGAGATCTATGGGATTAAAGGTGTGCACTACCACCGCCACACTCTGTCTATGGCTCTAATAGCTCTGACCCCCGGGCAACTTTATTTATTAACATACAATTAAAATCAAATTTCAGTACAATTAGAATACCACCACAGCCAAGTATGTGGTCGATTTTAGAGGAAGTTCCATGGGGTGCTGAGAAGAAGGTATATTTTTTTTGTTAGGATGGAATGTTCTGTAGATATCTATTAGGTTCAGTTGGGTCATGACATCAGTTAAGTCCTTTATTTCTCTGTTAAGTTTCGATTTGGGAGATCTGTCCAGTGGTGAAAGTGGGATGTTGAGATCTCCCACTATTAATGTGTGGGGTTTTATATGTGGTTTAAGCTTTAGTAATGTTTCTTTTATATGTGTGGGTGCAGCATGTAAAGACTCTGGTAAGCCACCAGCCACGTGGCAAGGTATAGATTTATAAAAATGGGTTATTTTAAGATAAAAGAACAGTTAGCAAGAAGCCTGCCATGGCCATACAGTTTATAAGTATTATAAGCATCTGAGTGATTATTTTATAAGTGGATTGTGGGACTGCGGGGCTTGGTTGGCTTGTCAAAGTGACTAAGTTGCTTAAAATGAACTTCCTGTTTACTTAGGTAATATTATATCCTTTGGGCTATTTGATGTAGTTCAAGACTAGATAGTTATAATTATGATTTTCCTTGGTTATGATAAAAAAGGGAGATATAAAACTTAAGGCTCACAAATATAGAATAGACAATTAAATATTTTCTTTAATTTTGCCAAATATAAATAGACTAGCTATTATAACTATAATCATTGCTTGATACCTGTTTGGTTATATGTAATTTTACTATGTTCAAGTTAAAACCTTCCTTTTAAATAGAAAGAAAAGGGGAAATGATAGGTGATACCACTCTGTATGCTGTGAATGTATTGTTCTGATTGGTTGATAAATAAAATGCTGATTGACCAGTAGCCAGGCAGGAAGTATAGGCAGGATAAGCAGACTAGAAAAAATCTGGAAAGAGAAAAACTGAGTCAAGGGACACCAGCCCACTGTCCAGGGAGCAGCATGTAATGGCATACAGGTAAACCACGGAACACGTGGCAACATATAGATTAACAAAAATGTGCTGAGTTTAAGTGTAAGAGCTAGTCAGTGGTAGGCCTGAGCTAATGGTCAAGCAGTTATAATTAATATAATCTTCTGAGTGATTATTTTACAAGTGGTTGCAGGGTCCATGGGGCTGGGCATGACTGAAGAAAACTTCAGCTAAAAGTGACTTTGAACCGTCTTTATTGTTTACTCTTGAGAAGGAGGGGCCTGGTGAATCTGGTCAGTTTCAATAACTTCCCGAAGTCATATTGTCAGGTTTATCTTCTGTCTTAAGGAGATTTGAAGGATAGGATTTCTAATTCACAGAGGAAACTGCTACACAATATCATAGACCAAAGAAAGTCACAAATCAAGGCATTTTCAAATAAGTTGATGGGTATACCATGTAGGCAGTTGTAGCAAAGAGGGAAAGTGCTCCAATAGGTCTCAAAGCTATCTCATGAAGTTCTGAAATTTGGGTGGTTGGAAGACATAATACATTCTGAAAGATGTTACCTAAAAATTTCAAGACTGCCATGCTGTGGAATAATCCTCTTGTACACTGTAAAGATTTGTCACTTGAATTGGTTTAATAAAATGCTGATTGGCCAGTAGCCAGGCAGAATGTAAAGGCAGGGTGACCAAACTAAGGATGATGAGAAGAAGGGTGGAGTCAGGAGTTGCCAGCTGCAGTGGGTGGCTGTTTGAGCCATGCACTGAAAGCACTATTGTAGCAGGAATCTTAAAAGTTCTTATTAATAAAATCAAACCTGAGGTGAGTTATTGGGGTCCATGCTGGTAGATCAGAGAGACAGAACAAGCCACATCTATCTCACCTCAACGGATCCTCAGCTGGTCTTGTCTCCTCAGACTGGAGGCCTCTGAGTACTCATCCGGAATGGGTCTCAGCTGAATTACTGCTCAAAAGCCTGAATGCTTAACCAGACAAAATCTTCTATCTACTTTCTTGTCCTCACGCCTTATATATCTTTCCGCTTTCTACCACCACTCCCTGGGATTAAAGGCTGGCTTTCTGGGATTAAAGGCGTGTGTCACCATGCTTGGCTATTTCCAATGTGGCCTTGAACTCACAGAGATCCAGAGGGATTTCTATCTCTGGAATGCTAGGATTAAAGGTGTGAGTGCCACCATTTTCTAGCCTTTGTATCTAGTGGCTATCTGTTCTCTGACCCCAGATAAATTTATTAGAGTACACAATATTTTGGGGAACACAATACCACCACATTTCCTCTCTTTTTGTCTAAAATTAAAGAAAGCTTATAACTAATACAAGAAATACTATCCAATAAGTATATACAATATACACAGCCAAAAATTACATTAATGATATCTAGTCCATTAACATTTGACAGACTCAGATAAAAACTCCATTATATATATTAACAATGTCCAGTCCAGTAATGTCTGATAAACTCAGACCAAAAAATTTTCATTACTTATCTTATTTAAAACAAGTAGTTCCTTTTTAAAAGTAGATTCCATAATCTCCCTTTTTATTTTATCATATCCATATTCTTTTTTTCTTTCATAATACATTCAGTAGTCTACCTTTTGTCATTTTTATATCTTCCCCTTTTCTTCAGTGTAGATTCAATGATCTACCTATTTATCTTATTATTTCTTTATCTTTTTTCTCAGAGTAGATTCGATGATCTATCTCACACTATCCCTAGTAAGGCAGCTGTAGCTGTTACACCTGCCTATAACTTTGAGTTACCTGTACCTACGGCATGGCCACAAGAGGAACCCAGGAAGAAGGATTGGGATCCATCCCTGGTGCATTGGCAGGCTTTTGGGAATTTGGTCCCTGTGGTGTGATGCCTTGCACAGCCTTGATGCAGTGGGAAGGGGCTTGGACCTGCCTAGACTCAGTGTGCCAGGCTCTGCTGACTCCCCATGGGAAACCTTGAATAGGGAAATGTGGGAAGGTGGGGTGGCTTGGGAGAGAGGGCTGGGGGGTGGGAGGAGGGATGAGGTGGGATCTGTGGGTGGTATGTAGAGTGAGTAGAAAATTTCTTAATAAAGAAAAATGAAAAAAAAAAAAGACTTGGCATACACATATGCAGCTCTCTCTTGGCTAACTCATGGTTTCAATGCTGAGTTCTTGGACCAGGCCAATCAGTATGGGATATAGCTCAGCTTTCCTGGATCCTACAATAAATCTCTCATGGTTGTGAGTTTACCCCCAAATAAATTCTTTTGATCATTAATTTGATTCCATGGATTGATAGTGATTTAATCACATTGACCAGCTAGGTGCAGAGAAAGCAAGATCAGAATGCTGTACTGAGAAGTTGTATTGTTGTGCCCAGGTCACAAGACTCCCAAGCAAGACCACCACAGAGCCATTATCCAATGATACAATACTGAGGTTTTTGTTAAATAAAAAAAACAAACAAACAAACAAACAAAAAAAAAAACAAGCAAGCTTGGTCCACAGTTCAGCATTCAACACAATCGGTAGAGGAGAACAGCCCCGAGCACTCACTTTAAGGAGTTTATATAGGAAAAGTTTACATGCAGCTTGAGATTAGACGAGGGGCTGTTCATTCCAGAAGCTGTTCTATCCTGGGAATCTGAGTCTAGTACTTAATATGTTCTAGCTAAGATATGAGAAGATTGTAACTGTAGTTATTAGTCTTCAACTCCATCAAAGACCTGAGAAAGAATATAATAATACCTGAGAAAATGGGAAATGCATGCAAGCAAATATTGGAAATATTTTGAGAATAGACAGAGACAGCTGGCAGCCTGGACAGTCACAAAAAGTTTCTCATCACCATTGGGGCATCCAATTTGGTGACAGGTCTAGAATATCTGACAGACTGTTTTCAAAAGCAGGAATTTTGAAAGGCCATCTTACCCTGCCTTGGCAAAGTTGAGTAGTCCCTTTTCCTTATGTCCTGCTTGTCCAGAAAGGACAACACTCATAGTGACAGCAATTGAAATAAGGGCAGTTCTTTGCCCAGTAGACCATTACACATCAGGAAGAAGACAAACTTCCAAACAGGGTGTCTTAAGCCCAATATTCTCTTGGGATCAGATTGATGCTGCCAGGAGCAATCGTGTCTCACATCAACAGAATTCCTGGTTATTTAAATGCCATATTCTCTAGGTCTATGAAGTGTTTGAAGATTACCTGTCCATCTGACCTATGTATCTGTAAATCTGGACATCTAACTTACCTAACAATAGAGCTGAAAAGCATGGATAACTATAAATCTGTAAGTCTTATCTATCTAAATAATCTAAGGACTAAGGCTTCATATAAACAAGGTAAACAACCTGTAACAAATGCACAGTAAAATGACAATGACCTCAAAATTATGACAATATGAAAAATATCTTAAATGGTAGAAATGTATAGTGCAATATGACAACATGTATCAGTATACAAATATCTTAAACAGAAATAGAACATACATACAGTATGACAAATATCATTTACATTTGCACAAGATATTTCAAATAGGAGTAGAAATACATGTACAATACTGTAGTAGGACAGGCCCATAGGGTTGAGAAAATTGGCTCAGACCAGTAGCCAAGGCATGTACATAATATATTTTTTAAGAGCCAACCTGGAGTCTGCCTGAGGGCCTAGCAATAGGAGCTGTCAGAGTTCCTGGTCACTGTCAGAGTTCCTGATTGTACCCTGCCAATAAGGGATGACTACACAGACTGAGTACTGGAAGGAGGTTATATAAGGCTTTCCCTGTTATTGAATAAATAAGTTTGCTATTTTCCTTCAACAGACTCCCAGTGTGTGTGCTGTTAACACTGCACCTTCTCACCCTCTCCCTGAAGGAGCCGTTAGAGTCCAAGCCACATCTGGTGCTTGAATGTAGGACTTCTGTTACTTTGTTTCTCCCAGTCCAGTTTCTGATCCGCTCTCTCTCTTCAGTTGCGGTGCTTGACAGCACCCCTAAGATGGTGTGTTTCATTGAGAAGGCCCCTCAGTGTTGTGTTCTTTTGGTCCCTTTGGCAGGTAAGCATTGGGACCCCCATTTCTTTCCTTCTTTTGTGTTGTCTGTCATGTTTGCCCATCCTGTTAGGAAGACACAGTTTTTTTTTTCATTCTGGTTCTTCCAGCACTTCCACATATAAGGATTGATCCCCTAGGAGGTGGAACCAAGCCTCGGCTTCCAATCACTGTCCCTCATCCAGAGACACAGTGTGGGCATATGGTCATGGCCCAAAAAAACCATGAAAGTCCCCCACTAAGCACAGTCATAAAGGTCCAGTACGAATTTTCATCCCGTTGAAAAGATGAGTAATTTTTCATCACCCCCAACACTTCCCTGTCAGATATCTCTATGATATCCGATGATGAAGGGACAGACAATTTAGGCCCCGTGAAATCTGTCAGTTTAAGTCCCAGGAAATCTGTAAAGGAAAAATGTAGCTCTCACTTTGGGCCTTAAGAAATCTGTCAAGGAGAAGGTAATTGTTAGTTTGGGCTCCCCGAGATATCTGTCAATTTGGGCCCAGAGATATCTGTCCTTTTGTGCCCCAGAAAATCTGTCGTTTGGGCACCGAGATATCAGTCAGTTTGGGCCCTGTGAAATCTGTCAAGAAGGAAGTAACTGTCAGTTTGGGCCCCCTAAAATCTGTGAAGGTGAACATAGCTTTCAATGTGGGCTCCCTAAAATCTGTTAAAAAGAAGGCAGATGTCATTAAGGCATGAGCTGATGCCCCCTCTGCTCCACCACCACCACTGGCAGATACCCCTGTACCACAGTATTCTTGGGACAATCTACCCAATACCAGCCTGCCTCAGGAGATGGCCACTCTTCTGCAGTGCCAGATGTCTTACAACCCTCACAACCTGTGCCACTGTCAGTCCAGAGGCCCATAGAAGGCTTCCCTCTCAATGTGGGCCCAAACACCGAAGACCAACCATGGATTCCCAACCTCATAGATCATCTCTCTCTCATCAGAAAGGCAGCCAATGAGTCAGGCCCAGATTCCCCATTCTTTCAGCAAGTCCTTGCTCAATGGTCCAAGCAGTTACCATTGTATTTTGATTGGTACCATTTGCTTAAAGCTATGTTGGAGCCTACAGTCTTTCTTAGCTGGAAATCAGCCTGTGAGGATCAGGCAGAATCACAGGCCCAGATGAACATCTTCCTTAATGTCCAGGTGACCTATGATAGACTCACAGGGCATGGGTAATATGTCCATCCTGTGTACCAGCCACACATTAGTTTGAATGTCTATTTTCAACATGTCTCAGACATGGCCCTCAAGGCCCTACAAGAAGCTCAGCCTGACCTACAACCACTTGGTGTCTCTTCCAAGGATCAAACCTCTCCTCCTAGTGAGATGGAGAGATCCTATCTCCTCCAGTGGCACCCGCCAGCCCTTCTTGCTAATCTGTGAGAGAGGGTACGTTTGTGTTTTTCCTCAGAGTACCACTATGCCAATATGGATCCCAGCAAGAGATGTGTGCTTGGCCATAGATCAGCCTGCTTCTACTAAGGAGAATATCACCCAGGATGGGTAATGTATATACTCCCCTTTTGCTCTCATTGCCCCTCTAAAGACTGAAGACTTGTGGAGCCTTGCTTTTCCTCATTTTGTGTGATGCCTTTTGAGATGAGGAACATTAGTTTAGCAGTCCAGGAACTAGATAAATATATCAAGGGCCCATGATCAGGTAAGTTTCTAGATTATCTATTACATCTAACACATGAAAATTTCCAATTAAATCAGACAAAAGCACAGGTTATGGCCTTTGATTCTTTATTTTTTGAAAAAGTTTGGCATAATATAAAGAGGCTGTTTGATCCCTCCTGGATTTCACTTACCTTTTGATTGGTGGGGTGGTACTTTTGATATTTCTCATTTTTAAGTGTCTCCTATAGCACATCCAACAACAACAGGCAACCACTAAAGCAACTCTATAGGTATTAATGGCTCTTGGACATCCAACTTATAGCCCTCCACAGGAGGTTTTGCATGCCTGGCTTTCTGAAATTCAAAAGGCTATTGCCTGACACTCCCTATCAGGGGTGATTCCTGAGGGACGGATGCTCTTTGAGGGTTGGTGGTCAAAAATGAGTAAGAGCTTGTTTGGCAAGCCAACCTAACACAGGCACAGTCCAGTTGCTGAGTCCCCCGTTCCCTCCCCCCAGTCCCCCTTCCCATTAAAATGAAAGAGTTTTTTGCTTATTACAATATAAAGCATATTGCAGGTATACCACATAATCCTACAGGTCAACAGTTGTAGAAAGATCAAACAGAACTTTAAAGAATATGCTTAGTAAACAGAAAGGGGTAATAAAAAACCCCAAAAATGGACTGCATAATGCTCTATTAAGTTTGAATTTTCTCAGTGCCAATGAGAAAGGAACAACAGCTGCAGGGAGACATTGGATAATAGAAAAAACTACAGAATTAAATCAGCCTATATACTTTAAGGATGTGCTGACCTCAGAATGGAAACCAGGGTATGTGTTACATTGGGGATGAGGTTTTGCTTTTGTTTCTACAGGAGAAGATAAGCTGTGGGTACCATCAAAATTGATAAAGTGTTGATTTGAACAAGAGAGACCTCTTAATTAGAGGAGGTGATAGTTCATCAACCAACATGAACATCCAATTTAAACTAACTTATACCAGTAACACATGCCTTTTTATTTAATCAGATAATAACTTGCGAAAAAGGAACATCCCCAAAATTAGTCTTGGGGAAAGGTTTTGTTTTTGTCTTTTAGGAGAATGAAGGTTAAGGAATCTGAAGAACACAGGACAAATGAGACAACTGAAGAAAAAGGAAAAATCATCAATCCCAGGAAACAGAGTGAAATGGCGTATGGGTATATCATCTAAAAAATTTTTATAAGTCTTCCTAAATGTTCTGCTCTTCTCTAAAGAAATTTAACACTATTGGTCTTCTTGTAGTCCCAGTTCAATTAAAATTTAAAGCTGACTTTGGAGTTGGAGAATGGCTCTCTCCTTCTTTAAACTCAAGCATGTTGCTAAAAGGACAATGCAAACTCCCTGTATTATGTCAGAAGAAAAGAACCATCTTCTGCTATGGGACAAGAGAAAAAACAAATTATTTAAAGGACTATTCTATTACTAATTTCAAATCTTTGATTATATTCCGATTCTTTAAACTTTTCTTAAAGTTTGAATTTTATATCAAAATTTACATGATTTATATATATATATATATATATACATATAGATAGATATAGATATATACACATTTTAAACTTTCTTAAGATATGAATGGTCATATAGAGTACTAACTAATTCTAGCAAGAAAAAAGGCTTCAATTAGCTGCATACAGATGTCTTTGTGTTCGAGTCTCTTATCAGTTTTCTGCAGGAAATCACGGCTAAGCCTAACATCAACTCAAGTCTCCAGAAAGAAGATGGGGCCCCACAACAACAACAATTCCATGTGGACAATAATAATATCACTAAGCTGATAAACATCATCTACAAATCAGCTTTGGACTACAATGTGCTCAGAGCAATTTTGAGAGGGCTAGCTGAGATGACCCCATCTCAAAGACTACTTGAAAAAGGACTTGAGATAAATCCTGAACTTTGGCAATATACACACAGACTAGATAAAGAAGGATATAGTTACCTTTCCTAGAATTTGACAATTAACCAAAAATTTTTCTTTTCAGGATAAAGATACTTTCGCCCATACCCAGCAGGAAGCAATTTTAAGAATACGATGCCCACATTTCCAAAGAGGTGGTGTGGGACGGGTGGTTTTTTGGTCTTTAAATGGGTATTGGGTCTGGGATAATTTTCATTGTTTACCAGGGTTGTTTATAAGTTGTTGTCAAGGGTAAGGGAAAAGGCTAAGCAATGGAGATTAGATTTAAGGTTTTTCTTTAAAAAAAGAAAAGAAAAAGGCAATTACTAGTTTTAAAAACTTTATATTGGATTGGATTGTTTTATATACAAATTATATATATTGAAAATGATATTTTTAGAAAATGCTATATGTATATTTCTAATTGTACTTTTACTGTTCATTTAACAAATAATACAATTTTCTGATCCTTGAATGTTATTATTACCAACTCTTAGGATATAAAGAAATGAAAGGTAGTAGTTAAACATTATAATAGAACTTGTAGTCATATTAAGTATGTTCTCAAGATTGAGCAGATATATTTTAGATAGACAGGTCATCTTCAAACCCTTCAGAGATCTACAGAATTAGGCATTAAACATGTTTTAATAACTTAGAAAATTTCTCTTTTTGTTATGACTATGAGACATGTCGGCTCCTGGCAGTACCAATCTACTTCAGAGAGTATATGGGCATTGAAAAAACTGCATATGGAGTTAACTTTCATTGTGGCAAAAGTTAGCCCCTGGACAACAAAGTATCCTCAAATCAGCAGGACAAAATGGACAGACAGAACACGAAACAAAGGACTACCGATTCCTGCCAAAACAAGTGTGGTTATGGCTTTATCAAAAGGCATCTTCTGAGGCCAGGATAATATGGCACCCTCACTGACATGGCCTTCGCAATCTGGAAAAGGTACAGTGCCCTTTTCTTCGAAGGCATCTGAACAGGCAGTGGGCCGATGGCTTCTGATGTGCAATGGAACAACAGCTGAAACAGTTATTCTTGAAGAGTGACAAAGCTCACTCCTCTCAATAGTAGACTGGCATTTAATAGAGGGATGTGGAGAAGAACGGGATGCTGAGATGAAGCCATATATACACAGGCAAGAAGAATGGACAGCTGAATTAAAAAACCATCAACAATTTCCAGAATTTAAAATCCTGAATTATGACATGACATTAGTGGAATTTAGGTGTTTCTGGTTCTTGGACTGCTCTCACCCAATGTGAGGTTGAACTGTTGACCTTGTGTACATTCTACTTCACAAATGAGTTTGTCAGATACGCTAAGCCTATAGGCTGAAGATGATGCCCCAACACTGCAGAGAAACCTCAGATGACTGTCCAGGCAACTGGCTGTTTCTGTCAACTCACAAATTTTTTGGAAGTTACTTGCATGTACATCCTCTTTTTATTTTCGTTAGGTAATGTTATTTCCTTCTTGGGTCTCTGAGGGAGTTGAAGTTTAGTTATAGTTGAAGATTAATTAGGATAGAAAGTGAATTAGATACATTTTGGACTTACCAAAATAGGATAGATAATGGAATTATTTTCTTTGAATTTGTCAAATACAAATGGACTAGACATTGTTTAGGTATTTATTACTTGTATATATTGTATATAGTTATTGTACTTTTGTATATAGTTTTTCTTATGTTAGTTATAACCTTTTCCTTTTTTTCTTTTTATTAAAATAGAAAAGGGGAAATATGGTGATATTTTATTTGTACTGAAATGTGATTTTATTTGTATGTTTATAAATAAAGTTGCCTGGGGGTCAGAGCTAATAGTAAGCGATAGCGGAGCTGGGCGTTCGTGGTGCATGCCTTTAATCCCAGGACTTGGTAGGCAGAGCTAGGTAGATCTCTGTCTGGTCAAGTATACAGCCAGCATTGGAGACACATGCTTTTAATCTCAATACCAACCACAGAAGACCTGGAGGTCTGTACAGAGAGGCAATGATGAGGTGGTCATGTGGTTGGGTTCATTAACAATGAAAAGGCAGAACAGAAAGTCTATATAAAGACAAACACACAGTGGGTCTCTCTTGGTTGAAGAGGATCACTGAAGCAGGAAGGGTAAGGCTCTTAGCTCTGACTTCTTGGGCTTTTATCTTTACATTGGATCTGTGTTTCTTATTTAATAAGATGGTTACTTCTACAACCCAGTGCAGTATCATTCTTTACTTTAGACACTGGGTTATTTAATTGTTTTAGAGCAGAATTTCCTCCAGAGTAGCTGGAAATGTTTGGTCCATGTTTGGTTTTGGGGCCTGTAAAAGGCCCACCCAAGGCATTTCCCATTGATAAAGAGTTGCCTCATATATCTATTGTTGATCTGCATTCATTGGTCCAATGTCAGCCTTTGCCACACCTTCTTCATAATTCAGAAAATTGGAGTCTCTCATTTGGGTTACTTCTAGAAGCAGTATTGCTTCTAGGAGCACCCTGTGTACAGTTTCTTCTCATATGACCTGGTGTAAAACATTTGGCATTTTGAAGCCCTCTTCTTCCTCTGGAAATTGTCTCTCCTATCCATGCCTCATTACCATAGTTAAGAGACTCAACACCATTTGTATGTTGTACTATTCCTCCAAAGGTGCTGACCTGATCTTTAAAAAGTGTAAGTATTTTTTTTTTTTTGCATTCTGTATTAGCATTGTTAAAAGCCAAGGATTCAGTTACTACTTGTCTTAGTCCTTGGTCTGATACTGTCTTCTTTATAGTCATGGTCAGCCTTTGTAAAAAATCAGTAATTGGTTATTGTGGCCCTTGGAAAATTTTTGTTTATATATCAGTTGTTTTCCCTGGTTCTGGAAGTTTTACCCAAGAATTTAAAGCTGCTGTACAGTACAAGAATATTGTGTGCTCATCAAAAGTAGCTTGTACACTTCTATAAGCGAAATGGCCCTCACCAAGAATTTGATCTTGAGAGATCGCAAAACTTCTTATCTTAACTTGTTGTTCCATGATTCTAGCTTCCTCTCTCAACCAGATTTTTTTATTGTAACTGCTATTTATTTTCTAAAACAGCTGAGATAAATTGTCACATGGTATAATTCTATTTGTAGAAGACCATGTATTTAACAACTGTTTTATGTATGCTGAGTGTATATTATAAGTGACCACCACTTCTTTAATGTGTTTTAAATCTCTTATAAGAATAGGTTGCAAAATATATTCCATATATGGCTCAGGATGTTTATCACCTGCTGGCTTCTCATGGATGGTGACAGGATAAGCCATTGTATAAGAGCCACCTGGCAATGTTATGACTTGTATGGCTTTGAACTTCTGTATAGTAGTTTCTTTGTCATATTTACTGAAAGATTCTTCCAGAGCTTGAAATTGAGCACCTATGGTCTGTTGCAGTGTTTGAACCTCCTCTGTTGTAAAGGATTCTAGAGATTTCGTGGAATTATGCAACTTTCTATGTTCTTCTGATACATATGATTCCATAGACTTTATTTTTACCAATTAACAATAACCTTTCCTCCTTATGAACTATCTGAATAGTGTTAACATTGCTCTGAAGTTATTGTTTTATCCATTCATACTTATTATCAATAGAGTTAAATTTGGTTGTACAGTTATTATTAATGGACTGAAGTTCTTGTGGTAAGTCAGTAGATTCCAAAGAAAGAATCCATCTTTTTAAGTCCTTATTACTACTCTGCAAAGCCTGAAGTTCTCCTGGTACTTAGCAAATTCCGAAGAAAGAATTATTTTAAGTCTTCATTACTACCTTGTAAAGCCTGTGCCAGTCCCATTAATGCCTCAATTTTGCTGTTATTGTTAAGCCAAATTTTCAATGATAAGGTAAGAATTATTATGCTAAATGATGTAATAGTGAAATATATATATATATATAATGTCATGTATGTCCTGTAAAAATGCATTCATAATATAAAACATTTTTTTAATTCTTGAGATGTAATATTTTTCCATTTTTTGAGAAATATTCAAAATTTATAAAGAAAATTTTATTAATTTGTTTATGTATTAATCAGTTTTAAGGTGTAAAATTAACAAGTAATTTTACTTTAGATGAATCCTTGAGGTTGATGTCCCAGTTCTCATGTTTTTTTGGGTGTAGTAGCGGGGTTCAGCCAGCAGATGTAACAGGTGTAACTCTTAAGCAGATCCTGAAGCATGCTCTGAGCATATGGGATGGGGGGATGCAGCTGCATGTCAGACTCAGCAGTTCCCTTGCACCCTACCAGTGGAGCCATGGGGTAGGGTCAGTCTGCTGCAGAGATGTGTTTCCTCACCCAGGGATTGGATGGCCAGGGTTCAGGGGACCCAGGTAAGACTTCATGTGTCTAGTGAAGCCACAGGTGGCAGCAGCCATGGGCAGGCAGAAAGGAGCCTGGAGGACTGGCAAAGCTGTGGCTGGAGGGTGAGTGCTCAGCTTCCTCTTAAGCTACCACACACTAGGTGTACTCAGTGGCATGTATGTGATCCGGCAGGAGCATGCAGTTTGTAAGCTGCAGCTAAGTCTAAAAGGGTCCAGGAGCAGTACCGGCAGTACTGGGTGCTTCCAAAGCCTGTGGGCAGAGATCTGTGGAAGCTATCTGTGTGGGTAAATGGCCTAGAAATGGTCAACCAAGTTCCCACATCGGGGAATTGTGGACCAGATAATGGGATTAATCCACGCAGTCTTATTTTTTTTATTATTATTTTTTATTTTTTTGAGTCAGACTTTCTTTGTGTTGTTTTGGTGCCTGGCCTGAATCTTGCTCTACAGACCAGACTGGCCTTGAACTCACAGAGATCCACCTTGCTCTGCCTCCCAAGTGCTGGGATTAAAGGCATGCACCACCACTGCCCCGCACCACTGAGTCTATTTACTGAGCAAAGGAATTTATTTGAGAGTGATTTATTGTAGGGCCCGGGAAAGTTGAGCTATGTCCCACGCTGATCTGTCTGGTCTAAGATCTCAGCATCTTAGAGGAGGAAGCAAAGAGAGAGCATGTACATGCATCCCAGGTCTTAAGGGTCCCCCCCCCCCCGACACTGGCCACTCCCCAGTGACATGTACCTCAAGGTTATAGTTAGGTGTAACAATTACCTTCTACCTCACTAGGGGCGGTGCTTCAGGGCATGTCTCAAACAACCACCCACTACAAGGTTAGAATAAGAGATTGTCAATGAATAGATATGGAATCAGGAATGAAAGACCACAAAAAAGCCCAGGAGACTGTGGCTCTCACTCTGGAACATTGGAACTCTCCATAATAATGAAGTTTTGATCAGTCAGTCTGTCCTAATAAGTATTTAACATGAGGCTTTTGTTTTTATTTTGAATGTTTAGTTAATGGATTAAATGATATGAAAAATGATTTATATCATCATCAAGTACAGAGGTGATTTGGGCATCTCTGAACTCAAGCTTCCATTCAGTAGTGTGTTATTTTATGGTGGCTATTGGGAATTTGTTCAAAACCAACACGAATGTATTCCCTTGTGGTTTTGGTTATACTGGGATATATAAGTGGTGTGACCATAGAATTAGAACCCAGAGATCTGATTTCAGGTCAAGGAGATTATAATAAGTGATGAGCGGGGTCTGTTCCCTCCAGATAATCCAAGGGAGAAACCACATCCTTGCCTTTTCTACATTACATTATTTTGCTTCTGGTCCTTTTACTTTTTCACTATGGACCCTTCAACCAGCTTCAAGCCAGCAGCATAGCATTTTTTTCCATGGGTATAAGAATGATGTGATATCACATATACTGTAGTCATGAAGCAATGTAAAGAAATATTTATCATGGGGCTAACTCAACCATAAAGAAGGAAGCAGTAGTTTGAGGGATGTGGCACAAATCAAACAAGATTCTGAGTTCCATGAACCAACCAGGATCCTGAAATCAGACAACATGAAAAGAAGACATCATAGTCCATTTACGCTACCACAAGAGACAGAGACTGGATGTCTTCTTAAAAAGAGGTATTTACTGAATATCTTTTAATGAAGAGGTCTGGAGGCTAAAAGTCAAATATCAGAGTTCTAGCTTGATCAGGCTGTGTGGGAACCCACTTCTTCATTGGAGACTCCTGACTTCTCCTTGGATCTTCACATAGAAGATGTCAGCAGGAGAAGCTGGTGACATATCTAGATGTTAGAATGCTTGCCTAGCATAGCTGAGGCTCTGGGTTCAATCCATGGTACCAGAAAAGAAAGAGAGAAGGAAAAACGTGAAGCAATGAGGTGGAGAGTGGGAAACAAAAGAAATAAAAAAGGTTTTTCATATAAAGTCACTAATATCACTCCCAAGGGCTTCTTCTTCCTGACACATTTTCATCCCATAGACCTCACTTCTGACACCTCCACAATGAGGGTTGTTATTTCAGCACATGTACTTTGAGAGCAAGCAAACATTTGGCACATTGCAGAAAAGTTCATTTCATGATTCAGTTATGTTTTATTACCTAATCTCATTTAATTTCTATTATTCATATTAGTAGGAGATTCAAATATCCATATAAGGAAGAGCTTTGATCTCATCTGAACTGCTTCTTGAATGGAGCTGTTCTGATGTGTTGCCTCTCAAGCTCAAGTTTCAGTGATGGTTGAAGTCATGGTCTGTACATTTCTTGGTGTAACTACAGCTTTGACAAGAGTTATTTCCTAAATATAGTCCTGTATTTCTTTGTATGTATATGTGTATGAGTATGAAATTTAGCTAATCATCGAGAAGGAAGTGATTAAATATTCTTTGCCCAGGACCCTATGTTAAATAAGTACCAGCTTTGCCATCAAATGAAAACTCTGAGTCTGGTCTTGAGGAGGGCCTGCCCAGCTCCCATAATTTTATTAAAGCCTCATTTTCCTCTTTAAGTGGAAGAATGAAAGAAAAAGTCTTTGGCTTTTATAACCATCCCTAGAAATAACCTTTTGTATAAAGTAAGTTTTGGGCTTGGCAACTGAACCCTCAGAAAGACTTGCTATGGCCCAGCAGGTATGGAGCAGAGAAAACCATTCTGGTAAACCGAGCAAAAGTTTAGGAATGCATACATGTATGTACTTGTTGAAAATTAATGGGCAGTCATGGTAACTGCCTCCCAAATTTCCTTTACTCTATGCAGTGATTGGTTTAAGGAGTTATTCTTACATAATTATCTAGTGAAAGACAGTAAATGAGGTACCCACTCAGAGAGTAAGATAGAATGCCAAGAATGTTTTACAACCTGTATTTTTATTCCCTAGGCATCAAATAATTAAGTTTTGATTCCACAAACAACTGTGACTCTGCAAAATGCAGCTGTTTGGGCATTGGCAAGAGCTCTTGTTTGCATCTTAGGTAACAGCTGTTGAGCAATTGTGTGATTAACTCAAAAGGCCTTTGTAAAACAGGAAACAAGTTTCCAAAATGAAAAGGAGGCAGAAGTGAGGGAGGATTGGAAGAATAGAAGTTTATATCCCAGTTCAAGCTATCCAAGTGAGCAGTTCAAAGTACACAAGGACATTCAAAAGGTACTGCCTTAGAATATAGAATATTCTGTGTTCCAGACCTGACTTGCCTCCTTTTTTCTAAATACAATTAGTTTAAAAACATAATAACTCTTTCATTCATCAGTTGTCTATTGCTCCTTTTAATCAGCATAGACTAAGTTACAAAAGAATTGGTATGTCCCAGGAAGATGAAAGTATTTCCTATCTGATTCATGAGAAAAAGTTTGCCAATCCCTGCCAGGATGATTAAAAGGTTAAACATAATTCCTGTGTATGTAACTACTCCTGAGGAGACCTCAAGCTGATCTTTAGCCTATGTGGGGATCATCTTGTGGCTATCAAGACAGAACTGGAAAAGAGGAAACAAAAAGAGGCTATTGAAACAGACTGGAGATGCCTTGCCTGAAGTGAGGTTTCAGACTTATACTGTGAGGCCTATAATCATAAGCTGTATTCCTCTGTGTGTTTACAAAATGAGAAGCTTGGGTCAGGGTGGAAAGAGAAACAGGTTCCCAAACTCCTGTTCCTGCCCCTAGCTAAGTCCCCATGCAGGGGAGATGGCAACTGTACTACAAAGAAGTTGTCACTGTTCGTTCTTAATAACCAGAGCATCCAAAGAGTTTTATCTTGTTCCTTCTCTAACTTGTGCTGAAGCAGCAACATAGAGAAGCATTGTATTCAAAATGAAAATGCTACATTTAAAAACTGCCCTTTACAACGTTCCTGGCTCAAACTGTTCAGAATTTAAACTCTTAAGGAGTGCAATTTACAATCGTTCTTTGTACACTGCCTTGACTCTAGTGGAACTCAGTGGTTCTCACCCTTCTTAAGGCTGTGAAACTTTAATACAGTTCCTCATGTTGTGGTGACCCACAACCATAAAATTATTTTGTTGCTACTGCATAACTGTGATTTTGCTACTGTTATGAATTGTTAAATAAATATACGATATGCAGGATATCTGATATGTGACCCCCCCACCAAGGGGTTGAGACCCACAGGTTGAAAACTGTAATTATTCACAAGTCCAGTCCCTTCCCAAAACTTCCATTACTTTTGCTTTCAAAGACTCTTCACTTTCAAAGAGTATAATGCTCTCTGAGGATCTGTGTGTGACCATGAACTCTGACTGAAAAGGCCTGGACAATTTTTTGTTCCCACTGAAAAGACAAAGGTAATCGAATCTGATTTGATACTAGGACTGCTACTCAGACTGGAAATAGACCTGATTGACTGACTTTTTAAAGGTGGCCAAAAACAGTCTAGAGAGAGAGCCTTTCTCCCCAGCATCATTCTGACCTGGGACAAAGATGTGTATTCTGTCATCTTTGACCTGAAGATTCATGGTCTTCTCTCTCCAGCTCCTATTGAGAACAAGAGCCTTTTCTTTTCCACTTCACTAATTCCCTGATTCCCAGTCTATCAGAGAACGGAAAGTTACACAAGAACATAAAAAGTCATGAAAGACCCAGAAAACAATAACTGACTTCCAGTGTCAGGAGCAGCTGCACACACATACTTGGCACAGGTTTGGCTTCCTAAACTAATTCATCTGTAAATAGTGAGCAGTTTCCAGATGGAAGTTCAGGGCTGAGATGCAGGTTCCTTAAGGATTTTCATTTAAAGGCAAAGGCTCCCAGCCCTAAGCGTTAGAAGAGAGTTGTGTTCTTTCTGCCCTGCCCTGAGACTGCCCATTCAATCATATCCCAATATGCAAATGACCCTTCATTCATGCAGATAAAAAGGATCAAGTGCTCTGTCAGAACCAAACTGCTGAGCCTGTCACCTGTGTTCCAGCAGCCAAACCAGCAATGTCTTCCCCTGCACAACCTCAAGTCCCTGCCCCGCTGGCCAACTTGAAGATCCAATATACCAAGGTAACTCACTTGCAAGTGGGGCTTTCCCTGGGGGCCTGGTTAAAGTATAGGTCCATTGCAGTTTCTGTTAGAGCTGTTTGCTACCATAAAAATATAATGCTTGCTAAGTTAGTGGCCTGATTCCGTGATGAATTCTAAACCATAGCAGACAACCTCTCATGAGTTTATATCTTGACATATGTCCAAGGAAAAGAGATTTTCTTCTGTGCAAACAGTTCCTGTGGCAGAGTGCAGTGACCCAGGGTGAGCAACAGTTCTATTAACCCTGTGCAGTGAGTGCTTATGGTAAGGCAGACAAACAGAGGAACTTACTGAATGAAGCCAGACATGCGGAAAAGTGTCTTCCTCTCTCAAAATAACACCCTGAAGTAGGATAACATAACTATATGTTTGTTGACATTGTTGAGGTTGGAGGAGCTAAACCTGGATATTGAATGGAGGCTGCTGCCCAACCCCCCAAATGGACTTGAATTATTTTTCTTATTTTGAGATAGGCACAGTACTTGTTTATTTCTCCAGGCTAGTTTGCTGTTGTTGGAGAAAACATGCCATTGCTAGCTGCTAAATATTTAGAGGCACAAGAGGAGGAGGCTGACCCAGGCTTTGGAATCTGCAGCCAGGGAGAGCAAATGATCAGGCTGGGCTTGTCCTGAGGGACTCTTGTAATTGTGTCTACTAAGTAGTTTCATGGCTATTTCTTTAGCAGATCTTAAGATTCCAAAATTAAGAAATAAATATAACACACACACACACACACACACACACACACACCTTCCCCCCACCGCAACACACACCCAAGTTATTAGAAAAGTCACTTAAAGTTATCTGTTTCAGTATAATGAAGAAAACAAAGTGAGAGATGAACTGTTCAACTCTGGAGAGAATCAGGCTGACTTCTAAACTAAATAATGAAATCCAAGAATGTTAAAGTTAATGAGAAGAGCCTGATGCCCTCTCTCATGTATTTCTTTTTCCTTTTGAGTAAATGGATGTGATTTGGAATAACTGAAAGCTTTTGCATTTTCCCAAGCACTTGAAGTGGTATACTTGCCTGGTTTAGGGCTCTTTGCTTAGGACAAGTTCTGCAGAGAGAGTGAGCCTGGGCTATGGCCCACAAACAGCTAGAAGTGCCCTCAGGCTTGATTTCACAACGTTTTGATGGAGAGAAAAATGCTTTCAATTTAGATTTAGATTTTGACAAGTCAGAATATGCAAACTATAATGTGTCCACATTCTCCAACAGTTCATAGATGTCAAAGGTGTGTGCACACCATAGACATCCTCCACACACTTTCTCATTTGCAAGAAATTACTGTCACAGTCTACAAACCAGGTAGTTCAAGAAGATGGGAATTGTTGACACTGCTTATATAGTTAGATTTGAATCATGAAAAAGAGTTTGGTTTGCATGATTTCAGTTGGAAAGTTAATTTGGGCATCATGATCCCCCTCTTCCTTTCCTTAATTTGTCATTTGTGAATTTTGCTAAGACTTTGTGTGTGTGTGTGTGTGTGTGTGTGTGTGTGTGTGTGTGTGTGTGTGTGTATGTGTGTGTGTGTGTGTGTGTGTGTGAAGGATGGTTTAAAGTGAACTGTCTTTCCTTTGAGTTATTTCATTTAGCACTTATTAATTAAAAATGAGGTGAAAGTACTAGAAAATTGAGGTATTCCTCAAAGTCCGAAGTACAAGCACAGGACCAATAATTCCTTAACACAGATGTTTCTAGAATAAAACTTCTTCACTGCAAACATATTACATAACGACATTTGAGGAAGAATGATGGGCTTAAGTATTTAAGAGCCAAGAATGCATTTGTTTGGTGTTCAAATACTTCTCTAGTTAATAATAAACAATGCCACTCAGTGAATTTTGATTTTTCCATGTATCTTCTACATAATTCTGGTCTACTCAGTAAGCACTATATCTTTGATGTGCTGGTTACAGCATTTCACACATGGGAGAATACCAGTTATGTATGCAATTAAATCTCAATGGGGAGCTTTCTCTATGCCTGTGAATGTTCCTTTTACTGTGTCCCCTAGAGAATTATATTTGATTTTCCCTCTTAAAGGGGTTGAAACAATGGCTGTTAACTCATCTCCTGGTTGCAAAGCATGAAAGGGAGGGGTTAGAAATATTTGTCAAAAGGCTTTGCCTGAGCAGTGTCTCAATTTCTATATTATTTTCCTCACTGTTTTAATTTTATTCTTTATTATTACAAGAGGCATATGCTATTGATATCAGGAAAATACCAGGTCATTTCTTGGGGTTCTCAGTCTCATTAGTGGAATAATCTATGACTAGAACCAAATGAAATCTGGAGGACTATTATTGGAACTTAGAAGGAAAACTCCAGGGCAAGTCAGATGTAAATCCTCAGCAGCTGCCCACAGGAGGAGACTGGAAAAGGAGGGGAATATTCCTGTCACTCAAACTGTCCTTGAAGTAGAACTCATGGCTGACTAGAAGCCACATGAAGAGCAGGAAAGTTTTTAGGAAGGACTAAGCAAGTTCAAAATTTTGGCAGAAAAGACGAAACTGTTAAGAAAACCATTCTCAGAAGAGTGATAGAAAGAGGAAAAGGGAAAGTTATTCTTGTCTGAATAACTCAGAAAAGGGATCAGACTTATCTCCTCCAGTGCCGCAGTCCAAACTTTTGCAGTAGGAGTGGGGCTTCCACGAAAGACAAGTACAGTATCTCATTAAAGGACTAATTATTCCACTTATTTCTTCAGTTTGACTTGAGGTGATCCCTGCTTCCTAGGAGCAGTCCCTTATCCACAGTGATTGAACCAGTCCAACTGTATTGTAAAGTCTAACACCCAGGTGAGAGATTCTGTTCTCTTGCCCGGGAGATTTTTTTCTTCTCTAACAGTGTTTGGGACACAAGAAAAGGAACAGACAAGCAGATTAATAACAAAAAGAGACAGAAAAACAAGTATAGTCAGAGAGTTGCATAATCTTAACTTTCAAAGTGTTTTTTTCTCCTCATTTTCTAGTTCAGTTCTCTTTGATGGAGATAGATCAAATGGAGTTTAACATTTAAGCCCCCCCTTTTTTTCTTTAAAAACGGAAATACAAAATCTTTTGTGTTGAAAGCCTCTGTTACTTTATCAATCCCAGTGCACCCATCACATCCCTGTCTCCATAACTCCTTAGCTGTGAGTAAATGCCCCTGGTGCCCTCCTTCTCTGCTACTGAGCTTTTTCATGAAGAGCTCCTCTGAAAGTTACAGGGCCACTGCTCAAACTCTATCATCTCTACTGCCTCTTCTCTCTTACAATTACAGTGGGATTATGAGGAATCCCATTTCCTGAGGAGGTGTAAGCAGAGAGAGCATTTCATTGTTAATTGGCACTTGAAGCAGGTTCTGGTTCATGGGGAATGATCAACATTAGCTATCTTGCCCGGTGTATTTTTTCTGTAGTTTTCAACTTCTAAAATATTTTTACCTGATGTTCCCAAGATCTGTTTCCCATCATGTCATTCTTCTCTCATTTTCTCCTAATTTTCTGTCAGCCTGTCCTGCACACTCATGTCCTGTCTGACAAGGACTTCACCAGAGAGAAGTTCTGAGGGTCTTCCAAGGGTCTCAGGGTTGAAGGATTTTGTTTCCAGGGATTTGGGGTCTTACTTCTCCTTTCTCATTTCACACACCTTGAACACTAGGAAGAACTGTCTGTAACTCCAGTTCCAAGGCAGCCAAGGCCTTCTGTCCTCAGACACCGGCATGCATGTACTACACAGAAACTCACATAGGCAAGCACATACTTGCAAATACAAATGCACATATCTTTAAAGAATTTATGTTATCAAGTGAAAATACTTTCCATGCTCAAAAATATTTCATTAGCTAATAATATTTTTGTGCACACAAGAAATTAACTTCAATGCTTTTGTTAGCTTTCTCATAATGGCCATGTTACAAGGCTAAGATTTCCTTTATATAGAGGAAGGAATGGAGTCAAATGCACATAAAAATCTCAAATTCAGGGTGTGAATTCTGAAATTCAGACATTTTCCAGTGATGGAAGGGTGCCTCTTCTAATCGCTATGTCCTAATGACACACACCTGAATTCCCAATTGTCTAACCTCTATGTTTCTTTAGGAGTTAAATGACACACACATGAACCTTTTTTAGACAGATAAAGACACATAATATTTAGGCAACATTTAATACCTCAACTCTAGTTTATCAAGCCCTCTAATTTACTGCATATTTATATGCATTTTATCTGCCATTGCTGTATCTTCACAGATCTTCATAAACAATGAATGGCATGACTCAGTGAGTGGCAAGAAATTTCCTGTCCTTAACCCGGCGACTGAGGAGGTCATCTGCCATGTGGAAGAAGGAGACAAGGTAAGTTTTCTAACACCCACAGGTCCAGTTGATGCCAGGATCTTTGCTTCTAACTGTTCTGAGTTCAAAGTCTACTGCAAGTTCAGTAAAACACATGGACACATGACAGCTCAGGCAGATGGGTAAATGTTCTGTTGTCCTTGGCATAATAAAATTGGCCATATATACATCTGGTAGACAATATAAATAACCATGATACAAGAGAACTTAAAAAAGAACATAAGATCAAGTGAACAAGAAACAGTAAAAATCACGGGCTATAGATCAGATGTTAGCATTTCTAATGTTACCTGGGGATTTAGAATTTGGAGGTGGGGTCCAAAACTTCAGTGGTCTGAGACTACTATAACATAGTGAAGTATGAACTATTAAATAACTTGTCTCATTTCTTAAGGGTTAGCATTAACTTTTAATATGGGACATGGAATTTTAATATAGTCACATAGTTAGGGTGCATGTCAACTAATCATGCCTTCTCCTTGATGACAAGAACGACACCCAGAAAGAAGACTACAAATCTGTAGATATCAGTTAACAAAAATCATGTTGTTGCTGCTTTAACACTGAAGCCTTGAACAGTTAGCTCCTATGGGACATCTTGCTCTAACACAGGGCTTGGTTTCATCAGGAAAAAAACCCTCTCTGCCTTGGTTCAGTAGAAACCTTGGCAGGTCAGGCAGGCTGAGGACTTTGCTGGGGGAATCAGTGAGGTTTATCTTCTTTCTCAGGCACAAAAGGGAAAGCTGGTGACCATGCCAGCAGCCTTGCCAGGGAGCACTGATCTGCTCTGTCCTTAGTGACAACTGCCCCTCCTGTAGAAAGATCAACAGGAAGAATTCATACCAGGCAAACTGCAAGCCAAGTCGCTGTGCCAAGCCGATCTGGTTGGTGGGACAAATGAGTCATCTAAGACAATGCAGTGGTTCTCAGCTTATGGATAGTGATGCCTTTGTTCGGGGTGGGGGGTGGAGGGGTCAAATACCTCTTCCACAGGGGTGACCTAAGACCATGGGAAAACACAGATATTTACATTATGATTCATAACAGTAGCAAAGTGACAGTTGTGAAGTAGCAACAAAAACACTTCTATGGTGGGAGTCACCACAGATGAGGAAAGGGTCACAGCATTAGGAAGGCTGAGAACGGCTGCTGTGATTAAATTGTTAGTGACATTATCTGTGATAAGCAAGAGCTTGCTTCACACCACAGTCCTGTATCTGTACCCTTTTTTGGAATTACTAAACAAATATAGAATTGTTGATGTTTAAACAATTTGTGAGGACTCTAATGAAGGGTGACGAGCATTGCTTAGAGAAAAGCTCTAACCTGGTAAAGATCACAGCAGAGTCTGATATTCTGGACTTCCTCATTAGGTCAAAGGCTAAAAGTTTTGAAGATTCCACTTACAAGCAGAATGGGGCTGCAGAATGGGTTTATATCCCACCTTTCATGGTATCTTGAGTGTGGGGCAGGGACCAGAGCAAATACTTTTTTTTTTTCACTTCAGTGGCTCTGACTTCAAAATTGTAACATTTAATTTTCCTTTGGCCACACGATTTGATGACAGTAAATCACAGTTAACCTAGTCACTGTTTTCTGTTTAATTCCAAATTATCTTGGAAATGCCAGCCCCTGAATAAAAATTGATAATTCAGGAAGCTTGAAGTGTAAAAAAACACTATCAAAAACATTTATGAGAATTGTAATGTTGGATAATGCAAAAATATTGTCACAAAATGGAAAATAATTATTTAAAGTATGATTTATTTTATAAATATCAACAAGAATAAGTCATAGGATGTAGCTAGAGTTTTCCTGCCTGGCCCACGGTCAGTACAAATCTCTCTCACCTGCCAGTCCCACAGCCACTTAGACCCAACCAAGTAAACACACAGAGACTTAAATTGCTTACAAACTGTATGGCCGTGGCAGGCTTTTTTTTTTAACTGTTCTTATATCTTAAATTAACCCATTTCTATTAATCTATAAGTTGCCACGTGGCTTGTGGCTTACCGGTACCTTACATCTTGCTTGTCATGGCAGTGGCTGGCAGCATCTCTCTGCCTCAGCCTTCCACTTTCCAGAATTCTCTTCTCTGCTAGTCCCGCCTATACTTCCTGCCTGGCTATTGGCCAATCAGTGTTTTATTTATCAATCAATCATCCACAGCAATAGGAGGCTTATGTGTCATATCCAAAACAGATGAATGTATTTATGTTTTTCCATAATGTCTTACTGCATGGAATAGCAACAAATTCCCAAGATTTAGCCATTTAAATAACAGCAATTTGATAGAAAAGCCACCCACCTTGATCATCTGCCTGCAGAGAATGCCAATTCTTTATTCCAGTATTGATTACTAACATTAATTTTCATACCACACATCACAAAGTAAGTGTGTTTGTAGCACAGTATATGCATATATGTGTTACTCAATGAATACAAGTTAAAGAGTCTGCAGCAGAGTTAAAGAGATTTCAGAAGTGGGTTAGAGAGAATCTCGAGAGGTAAGAAACCCATGCCTGGGCAGAGCTGGTGGAGGAGGGCTGGGATAATGTGGGAGAGAGAAGCTGCCAAGCTAAACTGCAAAATCAAAAGCCAAACTGGGTCTAGAACAGAAAATGGCATGTAAACAGACTGGCTGTCCAGTAGTCTGCTTCAATGGCAGGGACACAGCTGAGTAAAAGAGTCCTTGGCTCCTAACACACACACCAGGTATCAGACAATAGCTTCTTCAGAGGCCATGCCATTACAGTGTTAGGTGTCCATCACTTTATGGGAACCAGGCAAGGGAGTTGCACCATTTCCTGGGTGTCTGATAAGTTCTTTCTCTGCTTTCCTTGATTTGATTTTAATCTGCTTACTTGCCCACACACTTTCACTTCACCCTAGTAGCCTTACAGGGTGGCCCACTTTCTATCCCCAGGAAGAAGTCATTCGATCAGACTGTGCTAGGTAGGTGGTACATGATAGAGTTCCTGGGTCCACCTAGGGGCTACAATCATCTTTATCCCTCCAAATGGAGTCAAAAGCTACTCATCAAATGGAGTCTCACAGGGTAATGAACAGACTGAAAAAAATCATTGTTCTATACATATGGAGGTACTAAACAAACAGCAGTGACTATTTAACAAAGTAGTGCTATTGAGCATCCTTGCTGAGAAAATTGAATGTGGAGATCAGATGTAGCATCAAATGTTGGTTCTAATTCTTCTGTGTTTTACTAGCATAAGGTAAGATCTCCTTGTTTATCACTAAAACAGGGTTCATGATACTTAAGTAAAATAGTAACTTGTGGTAATAAAGAACTTGTCTTTCTTCTTGTAGCTTAACCAGTTCTTGATTATTATTTACCAGTGAGCTGGGTGCCTGGTGACTATTGAGATAGATTATTATATTAAAACAGGCCTTGAAAAATGTGTAAGATTTTGGAAGTATATGGGCTTGCTGGTAGGACATTCTCTATGCAAAAAGAATTTCAGGAGCAAAGATGAGAAGGGCTGGCTCAGCTGGATCAGGAGAAACATGAACAGGAAGTCGTTGGCAAGTGAAGTCTGTTCAGAAAATGTTAGACCTGAAAGCCAAATGGAGATCTTTGATCTTTGCTCTTAGGATTGTAAATGAAGCCAGCAGTTACAAACATCCAAAAAAATGTGATAAGATAAATTATGTGAAAGTTAACCTGGTAGCTTTAAAGAGAAAGTGGGAAGCAGAGAGAATGAATGGGAGGCTGTACAACAGTAAAAGCCTATGTAGTAGAGGGTAGAGAAGCTGAAAGGATGTGCTAGAATGGACTAGGATGCTGTGTAATCATTTTCATATTGGGTTGTCTTCTAGGACCACAGTTAACCCTATCTTGTGAGCATTAAGCATATCTGCCACATAGAGTGTGAGATAGCTGTGAGTTTATAGATAAGGAAAATGAACTTCAAACAAGTTGTAGCACAACTTCAGTTAGAGTAGAGTGAACCATCTGCACCCTCAGATTCCACACTGCTGAATTCAACCCTGGGATCTGAACTGTGTAGCTGCTGACATAGATGATGCAATGAGGCCTGCTACAGCTCTGTACACACTGAGTGGGCAGACAATTTTGGCCATTATTCTTGAAGCAGTATAGTTTATCTACTACTTACCTAGCATTTGTACTCAGCATCAGAAGCATAGTTATTGAGAAGATGTCTGATGGGTAATATATAAATAGTACATCATAAGTTTAGCATTCATGAATTTAAATTATCTTTTGCTGATTTGGGGAACAATTCTTCCGGGATACTAAGGGAAGCATGTGTTTACTTAGAATTCCCATTCCCAGAATTCCTTCAGTTTATGCTTTCTTTATTGCTTCTATTTCCATTTCTGGTCTTGAATAGGTTCCTTTACCTGGTTTTTTTTTTTTTTTTTTTTGTGTGTGTGTGTGTGTGTGTGTGTGTGTGTGTGTGTGTGTGTCTTGGCTTGGCTTCCTAAAAGTATGCAATGCTTCATGAATTTGTGTGTCATCCTTGCACAGGGGCCATGCTAGTCTTTTCTGTATCATTCCAATTTTAGTATATGTGCTGCTGAAGTTAGCTTGAGTCCTCTGTTTATAATGATAATGTGATGTTCAGTTGTGTGTTCTTCCCATCTAATGAATGTTTCAGAAGAAAGTCTACCCACAGTGGATGGATATTAGGGTGCTTCAAAACTAAAAAGGAAAACTCAGAATCCATTTTTTTTTTCAAATTAAAAATTCACATCTTTATTTTATTTCTAGTCCTGTAAGATTAAATATCTGGTTTGAGAAAAGGAGAGTCATAACCCAAATGACAAAACCACAAAAACAAATTTACTCATAACAGTTTTCTAGAGGCAGGGTTTTCTTGTTTGATTTTTTATTTTATTTTATTATTTTTTTTTTGCGTCCTGGTTACAAGATATCTCAAAGTCATTTCTCTTCACCCCTCGGTGAGATCAGGGAGCTCTCATTAAGCAAAGGCCAATGACAGAACACTGAGCAGAGGGATCCACACAGGGCTGTGTCTCACTAGTTTAAAATGTGTGGTTTAAAGACCACAGTATTCTCATTCTCAAGGTTCATTACGACAAGCTGAAGCCCACTGTCGTTTTGATCATCTGATTTACAGGGTTCCATGAGTTAGTGAGTCATGTGGATGAATAGTTATGGAATAGTCCTTACATACATACTATTTGCAGTTGACTTGATGAAGTTAAAAAAGCACATGGAGTAGAAACGGAAGGAACAGTGATGCTTTCAGCAGGTGAACTAGAAGAGACTAGAAGAAGTGTGAATATCTGCAGAGGAATGGAGTGGCACTGGCAAAGTTTGGAAGGGAAGTGGCTTAAGAAATTTAAAGGAGTAAATTAAAGGAAAAATGCAATGGTGATAAAAAGTACATGAGCAAAAACAGAAAAGCTAAACAATATGAGTGTGACTTTCTTATTCTATTTTGTTTCAATTAATGAGGATAAAAACAGTATATTAATAAAAGAAACCGTCTTCTCTACTTATTTAGGGACTAGAGTAAATAACTTTGTATGCCAGGGGCTTATCATACACACAAGGCTTCAGTTTGAATGTGAAACATTGAACACTAGCAGATAAATTTATCCAGTTGTCACCCAGGTGGTACCACTGTTATGAGTGGCAATGAAAGAATATGGACATGAGGGTCTAAGTGGCAGATGTAGAGCAATGAGCAGAACACATAACTTACAGCTACTCTATTTGTCCTGAGATAGCCTTTCTCTTTTTGCTTTAATTTCTTCATCTGTAAAGTGAGGAATAGGTTTTTCTTATAGCATTTTCTGTATCAAATGAGATAAAGTGTGTAAATTCACTAGAAACTTATTTCAAATAAAATAAACACTGTGTTCAACTACAATGGGATAAAGTAACAACTATTAAAACAGCACTTCTGTTCTAGGAGTTTAACTATTTGAAAAGGATATGGAGCTTGTTTGAAATATTGCTCAAGAGAAACAATTCCAGCAGACTGTGGGGCCGAGTGTGTGGAATGTTCTGGACTTTGGGCTAATGGAGACCTAGATTTTGTTTGTGAGGACTGTGTCCTAGTTTATGAGGGTGCAATGTTGTTCTTGCTCATCTAGTGTTTTGAACATCCTGAATTGAATGCTGTGTGATTTCCAGGCAGATGTTGACAAGGCTGTGAAGGCTGCAAGACAGGCTTTTCAGATTGGCTCTCCATGGCGCACCATGGATGCTTCAGAGAGGGGGCGCCTGCTGAACAAGCTGGCTGCCTTAATGGAAAGAGATCGCCTGCTGCTCACTGTGAGTATTAACCCAAACCAATGGGAGACAGTGGGGAAGCTCCTGAGAGCACTCAATGCTCCAAGTGGCTGCTCAGTTTGATTTAGAGCCAGATCCACAAACTACCACCTGCCTTTTCTCTAGAACATCTGAGTGCAGAATCCAGTTTTGCTATTCTCATTAAAGCTCTCCATGCTCTCAGGACCTATATTTTCTAATTTCAATAGTTAGATAAGTCAGTATAGAACATGGATGGAGGGTACATTTCCTTGTCTTTTCAGTTTTGAATTTTTGTAAAGCCAACTGAAAACAAAGTGGTATACAAGTAACAATTGAGAATAAATGTTATCAGCTTTAGAATCTTAGGTGAAAATAAGATTCAAACTTTTACTTTATTAAAATCTGCAATTCAGCAATTATTGAGAATCATTCATTCCTTAAGGATTCTGCATTGTTCAAAACATGCCAAAATAGAATTGATAGCTCTGAAATAAATGTATACTAACTGAAATGTTCTATTGACAGTCATCAGCATTTCCCAAAGCTTAGCTTTTTTCATTTGTCTTATTGAAAAGTGCTAACTTCCTCTGTTAGCATGAGAGCCACAGGGAAAGAAGAATAGATATAAAGTCATATTTGAGTTTATTTAAGATAGTGGGCAATATCAAACCTGTGCATCTTGCCAGGTGGCCACCCAGTGGATTGTATGATTTCAAAGCATCCTTTAAAGTCTTCATGAAAAGGGGAGGAGAAGATACTGACTGCTAAGATAGGAAAATGTGGAGCTTCATAATCTTTATTTTTCCTTTTAAGAAAAATAGATTCTTTTTCTCATACAATGTATCCTAATTATATTTCCCTTCCCTCTGCTCCTCCCAGTTCCTCCCCACCCCCCATGGATCCACTCCCTTTGGTCTGTCATTGGAAAAGAACAGTCTTCTAAGTGATAACAACCAAACATGATAAAATAAAATATAATTAGATAAAGTAAAAGCCATCATATTGAAGTTAAATACAGCAAATAATCAGAAGAAAAGTAGCCCCAAGAGTGGGCACAAGAGTGAGAGTCCCACCTGCTCTCAGGGTCAGGGGGTCTCATAAAAACACTAAGCTAGAACCTTTAATATATCTGCAGAGGATCTGGTGCAGACCCGTGCAGGCCCTATCCTTGCTGCTTCTGTCTCTGTAAGTTCATGTGTACCTTGCTTAGTTGATTCACAGGACCTTGTTCTCCTGGAGTCTTCCATCTTCTCTGGCTCCTACACTCCTTCTGCCTTCTCTTCCATGGTGTTCACTGAGCTCTGAGAGAAGGGATTGTTGAAATCATTATGACAATATTTCCCAAAAAGGCGATTTATAGTTAAAATCTCTGCTATGGCAAATCCCTGTTGAAAGATACAGTTGTTACAATTATGTGAACATACAATTAGAATTATATGAGCAGATTGTTTATACATGAGAGGAATATGATGATTATAGTGAATAGTTGCAAACACTAAATTGTTGCTACAGTGAGATGACAAGTACAAACTTGATGGAACTCCATTGGGACGTGGAGACTAAGAATCATTTTTACAGTTGTGTGCTTACGAAACCAGCTCTTAGACAGTACTTAGCCAGAGGTACTTAGTGTCTGACAGAAAGATTTGCGATCAGAATCTCACTACCTCTCCCACCAGGATCTTGTTATGTGACCACAGACAAGTCATTTGATACTTTCTTAAAAGGAACATTAGATTTAAGAATCCTTATATTTCCCAAACTCTCTAGTGCATAAGTACTAAAAACATTGATTGTATATTCTTGATCTAATTTTTATTGCTGAAAGTTTAGACTTTGATATTACTATCTTATTTCAGACAATGGAGTCAATGAATGCTGGGAAAGTCTTTCCCCACGCATACATGATGGATTTAGACATCAGCATAAAAACATTAAAGTATTATGCAGGTTGGGCTGACAAGATCCATGGGCAAACAATACCAAGTGGTAAGTACCTTTGGGAAATTGGCAATGTAATGGTAGAGGTGAGGCCATTAGTGAAGAGCTAGATACCTTCAAATTCTGCCTGATAGATGTGCCCATCAATTAGGTAAATAATTATTTTCCTCTTCACATTGACCCAATACAGTCTGATGCTGGAAGTGCTATTAAGAGTCAACATTGTGGACAGTTTATACAGAATTAAATTAAGAATATTCTCATAGACTCAACTACACTTTTCAAAGCTGGCCACAGAAATTATTTATTTGAGCTCCATTCCCACAATGCCATTCACATCTCTTCTGTGATATTATTACCTAAGACTTTGCATGTCCAGAATGAGTAAGCTGTGCAAATCTCTGCCCATTCAAGCTCAGTGTGCTTAGCTCAGTGTACTTCAACAACCCAATTCACACTAATGCTTTTCAAAAGTGTCAAAGCAAGATGAAGCTATGATGACCAGTCGAGTTAAGAATCTTTTTATGGAAATGTTGTGTGTTACTTAGTGAGGAAATGTGGTAGTATTTTATCTGTCCACCCTAATAAAACTTATCGGGGGTCAGAGAACAGAACAACCACTTGATTAGACATAGAGGCCAGACAGTAGTGGAACACACCTTTAATCCCAGCACTTAAGATCTCATGTCTTGCTTGGAAAAGACACATGCCTTTAATCTCAGGAAGTGATGGCAGAAAGCAGAAAGGTATATATGGCATGGGGACCAAGAACTAGAAGCTTTTTAGGCTTTTTAAGATTTTAGCAGCAGTTAAGCTGAGATCCATTTGGATGAGGACTCAGAGACTTCCAGTTTGAGGAAACAGGATTGTCTGAGATGTTGCTAAGGTAAGATTAGCTGTGGCTTATTTTGTTTCTCTCATCTTTCAGCATTCACCCCTACACCTGGCTCCTGGGTTTGTTTTTATTAATAAGAGCATATAGGATTCATGCTACAGTGAGGTATGCAGGTAGCATAACAGACACATGATGAATATTTCATGTGAGAAAGGAATCAGTTTTGGAAGGGTTGGAGTCAGTTTCAATTCTCTAACTGTAATGACTTTAGGAACTCAAATAACTCACTTCAAATTCTGTCTATGATGTGCACTTCCAATCTTACTGGAGGATACAGTATAAGAGGTATTAGCCAGGAAGTTAGAAGATGAGATTGAGATGACAGAAGTACTATGCAGGGGGCTCTTCTGTGCTTCTTACTCTACTCTTAGGAAACATAGAATAATCCATTCAAAGTATCTGTAGATCTTGACAGGAAAAGTGGTTGTGTGGTAGCAGTAGGTTCCTGTGGCAGCCAGAACAAAATATACATCAACAAAAGTCCAAATGGGACCACATCAAAGTGAGTATTTACTGTGATAAAACACCATGATCAAAAGCAGCTTTTGAAAGAAAGGGTCCTTTTCACTTGTATTTCTATACTATACTCCATCTCTGAGGGAAATGAAGGCATATTCAGGGCAGAAACCTGGAGAAAGTAGCTGAAGCAGAGGCCATGAAGAAATATGGCTTCCTGTAGGCTTGCTTGTTATGGTTTGTTCAGCCTGATTTCTTATACAATCTAGGATCATCTGCCCAGGGATGACACTGTTCACAGTGGGTTGGGCAATCTCATGTCAATCATTAACTGAGAAAATGCTGCATAGAGTTGTCTACAGAACAATCTGATGGCAGCATTTTCTCTATTAAGATTTCCTTTTCCAAGATACATTTAGGTATGTGCTGATAGTGAGGCATGAGAGTTAGTCAAATCAAGACAGAAAAGAATGGCATTTCACTTCAGATATTTTGTTCATGGAATAAGAGATTGCATTTATGTTTGGTAGGAAAAAGGAAGCCTCAAAGCTAGAATAAGTCTGTAGAAAGACTTCTTATTTGTTTGAGATGTTTTACTATTTAAAATCATTTGCTTTCTTAAGAGCTGTTGCTCCTGGGAGATTTGAGATGCTGTCAACATTTGCACATCATTCCGCCTTTACCCAGAGAAAAATCTCACCTTCAAGCTCCTTTCTGCACAATTCTGTGAATGATGGTGATGTAGAAGGCAGCCATCTTGGAATACGAGGAATGGTGTTAACTTCTTGTCAAATCTTTCCCCATCTCATCACTTATTTTCATGTACCTTGGTCTTTGGATTCAAATTGCTGTTTGAGGCCCCATTGTGTATGTCATTAACCTTGTAGAGAGGATATTTTGTTTCCCTTTTGCTATTCACTGTGGGGCTCTTCTCATATCAATCTCACATCTCCCTGCCATGCATGCCCACCACATTCTAACTTAATAGAAGCTGTGTCTGCTGTGTTTTTCAGATGGAGATATTTTCACTTATACAAGACGTGAACCTATTGGGGTGTGTGGCCAAATCATCCCTGTAAGTTCTCCTTCATGACTGCCAAAGTGGGGAAAAAGCTGTAATTCCATTTGATCTGAAGCCCATTACCACATGAGTGAAGCATATATGGTGGTTATGTGTGAAGGAAATTCAGTAAGCATGACAGCCTGTAACTGAGATTCTTGGATATGAGCTAGCTGGTCCAGAACCCCCTCAATACACTGCTGTACCCTTTGAGAGTGTTTTAATGTTGCCTAATAAGCCCTAAGTGTTTACTGCATAGGCAGTTTTGGAAATTGTGCTGTGATCTTTTTTTTTTTTTTTTTTTTTATGAGCTGTGATTTATAAGTATATGACAAAAGTTTGTCATGGCTCATCTGTGTTGGGAATCTTTCAGTGGGACACAGCAGGGCTCACTGCTCCCAATAGTTTTGACTCCTTCTTGAGACTTCCCATGGACAGTAGCAGCAGCAAGATTGTTCAAATCCTGGAAAACAACTTTTGATTTAAACGGAAGTAATAATTTCCATGACAACTGGAAGAGTGTGTGGCCTGTATTGTACCTTTAAATAGCAAGTTTGGATACTCAAAATTCTTCTGCCTAAAAATCATGTTCTAAATGTAACCAGATTTCCTCAAAGGTTAACACAGGACACTGGCCACATACAGCTGATATAATTTAAAAGTTAAAGGAAAACACAATGAAGTGTCCTGAATTTTTCTGAATGACAATGACTCTCATTTAGGAAGACTGAACATACTAATGTATGTACTTCAAAGGCTTAAAAAACACTCAAACACACCTACATCACTCTAACAGCTAGCACTGTTGGATAAGTATCTACATTAACTTCTGTTTTGTTCTGTTGTTCTGAGGATTAAACCCTGCGTTTTATACATGCTAGATAGGTGTGTGCTATGCTATAGCCATCAATTTTTTAATTACTCCTGAGGACATTCATCTAAAGTAGAGAGGACTGTTTTCACCACTCATGAGTGGTGAATGTATAACTAAAGAAATGGTCATACATTTGACTTCTTACAGCTGGTTTACTGGGATCAGAACTCAAGTACTCACTTTGTGAATGTGACACTTCTTTGCCTCCAACAATGTTGTTTTTCCTCAGCTGAGCCTAACTCACTGGTGTGGAGAACACATTCAATATGCTTAAATCCCTGAGATTACTCTCTAGCACATATGGACACACAATATCCTGTTTATAAATTTTTTCAAGTTATAATATTGGATAAAATACAATAAATGCCTTCCAGGGAGAAAGAGGAAGAGGATTTTACATTTTTAAAATGCAAATAAATTATAATGTGCTTAACTATAGGTGAAACCAAGCAGTAGCATTTTCTTGTAAAATAAGAATTCAAAATAACAGGACTTGATTGAATTTGGTAGCTCTTTCCTTTTCCCTTCTCCTATATAGTTTGTCCTGAGCTTTTTATCATTTACTAGTTTCTTTTGTGAACTTTAGTAAAATAAACTAGATAATTACACACAACTTCTGAAATGTTAGCCAACTTGTTCATGGTAGCAGGCATCATTAACAAATATAGTTTTGAGTGATGCAAAGAGTCCATTGTTCAATTTTGCTCTCTAGTGGAACGGTCCCTTGCTTGTGTTCACTTGGAAGATAGGCCCGGCCCTTTGCTGTGGGAACACCGTGATTGTCAAGCCAGCAGAGCAAACTCCTCTCACTGCTCTTCACATGGCTTCTTTAATAAAAGAGGTGAGTCTCCAGAGTCTAAACATGCAGGCAAATTAGAGTCCCCTGTTTACCTTACAGGCCTCATCCCGCGCTGCTGTGAGCGTCATTGTTCACACATGGCTCCTGCCCAGTCATGCAGATGAAAGCAGCAGAAGTACAGGCTGGGATTTCTGTCAGCCAGCACAATCTTGTCTCCACCTAAATAATGACAGAGGCTTATAGTGAGTTACCTTGTAACCCATTACTTATTGAGCTCTATCTTCATTATCCAGCTTACAACTGGCCTGGTTGCTCCTGTGAACTTTTTTGCAGTTATTTTAGTTTTATTATCTCTAAAAGTTGGAGGCTTACATATGACAATATGCCTGCTGTGCCAATATGTTTTTAGTTTTGCTGGTGGTGACAATGAATTCTACCTTTTGTTATAGGTAGTTTAACATACACTCTTATATCCTATCAATTTGAATTCCTTTTATAAAATTTGACACAGCTAATCATTGGAGTGATGATCAGTTGTCACAATTTTTTTATCAACTTGACATACCTAGAAATTTCCTTCCTCAGATTGGCCTGTGCCTATGCCTGTGGGGTGTTTTCTTGAACACTGATTGATGTAGTAAGACTCAGTCCACTGTGGGCGGTGCTACCCCTAGGCAGGTAGGCCTGTTTGTATAAGAAAGGTAGATGAGCTAATTAGAGAAATTAAGGGAGTATGTAGCATTTCTCCATGGTCTGTGCTTTAGTTCCTAGCTCCAGGTTCCCCCTTGGCTTCCCTCAACAATAGATGTAATCTATAAACCAAATAAACGCCTTCCTTCCCAAGTTTGTTTTGGTCAATGTTTTATCATAGCAAATGAGATGCAACTAATATACTGGTAGAGACAGATTTGTACTTAGAACATAGTGTTCTAAGGGATTACCACCTTTAGAGATAGTTTCATGTGGATAAGAAATTAAAAACAGCAATGAATAAAGGACAGATACACTTAGATGAGTTTTCCTGATAGAAGAACTTCCAAGGCAATCACAATGAAACAGCAGCTGTCTCCCACTCAGGTCTATTATGAATTGAATTCTTGATCTATTAACTGCTTGCTTCTTAACTTGTAGGCAGGATTTCCTCCTGGCGTGGTCAATGTTGTGCCTGGTTATGGGCCAACTGCAGGGGCAGCCATCTCCTCACACATGGACATTGACAAAGTATCCTTCACGGGATCAACAGAGGTAGTCCCATTTTCTGAAAATCTCATCTCTAACAAGCAGAAACATGCTCTGTGAAGCTGTCTTGTCAGCCAAATTTTCTTTAAAAAAGTTGTTTTGGTGGTTTGTTACTTATTTTAGACTCCAAATATGTTTATCAAGCATAAGTGGATGAATTTTGGACAGAAAAAAATACTTTTTACTAATTCAGAAAGAGTATAGTAAACAATTTTTAGTGTAATCATTACCATTTCTTAGGAGTAATGAAGCCTTTGAGACTGTCAGATGATTAGTAAAGTGTGTGGTAGGAAATACAAATTAGGCCACAGTGAGAAATGAGGAAGACACTGTGAAAGAATAAGTGGGTATAAGTTAATTTTTAGCCAGGGTTTCCCTAAGCATACCTACTTACTATTTATTTATTTCTGTTGATCTTATTTCAGAGTTAAATTTATTCATATAATATTTAAAAGATTCAAAGTCTAGGCAACTTAATTCTCTACTCTCTAAATGCACAATGGCAGTTCAGTCTTCATATAGACCTAGACAATTAATTACCTTATTTTTCTGATGAAGTCAAAACCTTTCATTACATTCTAGCATGTGGAGTAGGAAAAAAAAGGCCTGACTATGAGATAGAGATAGAGATAGAGATAGAGATAGAGATAGAGATAGAGATAGAGATAGAGATAGAGATAGAGATAGAGATGAGAGAGAGAGAGAGAGAGAGAGAGAGAGAGAGAGAGAGAGAGAGAGAGAAACTCAATAATAATTTAAACTGGATTCAAAAGTCAAAACCAACAATGATCCTAGATAATATTCTAGACAGGAAAGGATCCACAGAAAAATAAAATAAAACAAAAGCAATGTATGTTTCTTCAAAGAAGCAACTAGAATTAGAGAAGAAATGATAATGGTGGGATTCCAACCAAGTGTGGTAGCAACAAAGAGCTCAAAGCCAGTTTCTTTTTTTCTGTGCAAAGTGACATATGTTTGAAAAGGGGAAGAATGGTAAGGCAGGTAGAGGGAGAGAGAGAGAAAGAAAGAAATAGAGGGAGGTGATTAAGAGTGAGACCACTGTGATAAATCAGCAGGGAAATAGGCAGTGACTGTGTAGTTAGGAGATTTACACAGACATACGTGATGCCATTTGAGGCTGACTCAGGAACATCTTTATGAGATTTAAAAGATCAGTGAAAAAGAATCAGACTCATGTCCATCTCATCAGAACTAGGTTCAAGGAGGATGTTTGCTAAGAGCTGATCTCAAATAAAGGACCAACCTGAAGGCAATCTGGCCTGGGAGGGTATAGAAAGAGAAGAAAAGAGTTGAAATTTAGATGAAGGAAAGAATACTAGTTTGGCTGGACAGAGTTGTCTGAATGTCACCAGAGGGGTGGGAAGTCAATACCTTAGGTGCTTGGGGAGTATTTCTGATCAAATACAAAGAGGAAGTTGTGATGAAAATGAAAAATAACTCTTACCTGTAGCATGAATCTTAACATTTCTTATTAATAAAATCAAACTCGGAGCCAGGTATTGGGGTGAACTGGAAGATCAGAGAACAAAACAAGCCACAGCTAACCTCACCTGGTCAACTTATCAGCTGGTCTTGTTTCCTCAGACTGGAAGCTTCTGTGTCCTCATTCCAATGGCTCTCAGCTAAACTGCTGCTCAAAAGCCTGAAGCTTAATCAGCCACATGCTTAAGCAGCCAAATGCTTCTAGTTTCTAGTCCTCACGCCTTATATACCTTTCTGCTTTCTACCATCACTCCCTAGGATTAAAGGCTTGCTTCCTGGGATTAAAGGCGTGAGTCACCATGCCTGGCTGTTTCCAATGTGGCCTTGAACTCACAGAGATCCAGAGGGATTTCTGTCTCTGGAATGCTAGGATTAAAGGCGTGTGCTATCACTGCCTAACTAGTGGCTTTTCTCTTCTCTTACCCCAGATAAGTTTATTAAGGTACACAATATTTTGGGGGAACACAATACCACCACACTTACCTGTCCACACATTAAAGTCAGCTCTCATATCTGTCCACGGGCATTTTCTGACTTGCCTCATGTTTGCAGACTTGATCGCGGAGGCTTTTACACCTGAAGGTGCCAGATCTTGAACAACACCATTTCATGTTTCTTCTAAATAAAATTAAATGGTGGTACAAATGTCTTATAAATGGAAAGTATTAAATGAACCTATCTACATGGGAACAAACTAAGCCTCCTCTTCTGTGATGTTTGAATTCAGGTTGGCAAATTAATCAAGGAAGCTGCAGGGAAAAGCAATCTGAAGAGGGTCACCCTGGAGCTTGGGGGAAAGAGTCCTTGCATTGTGTTTGCAGATGCTGATTGTGAGTAAGAGTCCCTTGTTAGCATCTCACTTTCTTTCTCCTGATGCCTGATAATATCACAGTCACCTCAAGTCTCAAAAGTGACTTTGTCTCAAGGTATAAGGAAGTAGAGTCCATGGTGATTCTGGAAAGCTTTTCAATTGTTCCTATAGCATACAGTCCATAAATTAAAAAAGATAAGATTTTTGTCCTGGGTTGGAATAGCTTGCTACTTCCCAGTGTCAATCTGAGGTAGTACAAATGGACTGTGTCTAGGATCTGTGATGTTGTTTTGGTAATTCCATATCTTCAGTTGTGTTGAGGACATGTGATACTTGAGACATTTGTGACCAAAAGGAGCCTGGCTGCCAGCAAGTTCCTGTTTTTTTTTTTTTTTTTTTTTTTTCTGCCTTCACTCTGGACTATTCATCTAGAGAGGTCCAGAAGAAACTTGAACCTATCAATATCAAATTTCTCTCTCTCTCTCTCTCTCTCTCTCTCTCTCTCTCTCTCTCTCTCTCTCTCTCTCTCTCTCTCTCTCTCTCTCTCCTCTCTCTCCTTCCCTCCCTCCCTGCCTCCCTCCCCCTCTCTCATATTAAGGGTAGTTAAGTTTATTGTTTTCTGTGACCCTATCCATAATGATTCAGATCATTTTCATTTTATTGTCAAATGAAATCCTCATGTTATTTCCTAAACAGTAGGGCTTTAGCTGAAATTTGTGATAGAAATTCCTTTGTCTCGTCCTTCAGTGGCTTCATACTTAGAATGAGGCTATAAGCAAAGAGTCCATAGAAGTTGCTGTTGTAACTATTGGAATCTTTACTAGAAATATTAGAAGTGACTACTTGGTTAGCTAAATTCCTAGTTTGTTACCCTGTAAACTCTCCTCACTACACTTTCAACACCTACTCTTAGCTCACAGATTCACACCCAAGTTCTACAATCATAAACTGAGCATTCCTCATTTATAAAATTAACACACACACACACACACACACACACACACACACACACACACACACACACAAACTCATGTCTTTTTGTTTAGAATCAACAATATTCTAATAAAATCTAGGTACATTGGACCATCTAAACTAAGCAAAGAGGTTTTTTTTTTTTGTTTGTTTGTTTGTTTTGTTTTTTGCCAACATGCATGTCTGTGTGAGAGTTCCAGATCCCTTGGAAGTGGAGTTACATAGACAATATCAAGCTGCCATGCGGTTGCTGGGAATTGAACCCAGGTCCTCTGGAAAAGCAGTGCTGGGAATTGAACCCAGGTCCTCTGGAAAAGCAGTGCTCTTAACCAATGAGCCATCTCACCAGCCCTAAGCAAAGAGTTTGTATACTTGCATGAATTGGCTTTAGTTAGATTTTGGAATGTTTTTCCTAGAGTAGGGTGGGAGGGTGAATTGTTTTGATGTAGTGATTTTTAGTTGTTTGAGTCTCATTTCCAGAAAGCTAACATTTTTCTGTTGACCAAAGTATTCAATAATGTTTTGAAATTATTAAAGGCAATGGGCTTTTTTTTTTAAAAAAAAATTTATTTATTTATTTATTTTTCTATTATTAGCTTGATACAGTATAAATTCTTATCCTAATAGTGAAATGTTTCATTGAGGCTTTCCCAGTAATTGAGTAAACACAAAACTTATTATAAGCCACAGTCATCCTAGGGTCCCCCCTTCTATATAGCCTCCCTGCTTCTATGGGATGCAGTCTGTTTATTCTTTGCTTTATATCTAGTATCCACTTATGAGTGAGTACATACCATGTTTGTCCTTCTGGGTTTGGGTTACCTCACTCAGGATGATATTTTCTAGTTCCATCCATTTGCCTGCAAATTTCATGCTGTCATTGTTTTTCTCTGCTGAGTAGTACTCCATTGTGTATATGGACCACATTTTCTTAATCCATTCTTCAGTTGAAGGTCATCTAGATTGTTTCCAGGTTCTGGCTATTATGAATAGTGCTGCTATGAACATAGTTGAGCATGTATCTTTGTGGTATGATTGAGGCAATGGGCAATTCAGATTTATCTTGTCAGCTACTTCAAACCTGACACCTAAAGAAATACAATTGCCTGAAGAATTTAAAATGGAAGTAGTTATAAAGTTATTTGCAATGATATTTGATCTTCTAACCAAATTTACATTCCTTAGAAGTCATAAGAGACACCATCTTTTCAGGGTTCTTTTGTCATCATTATTTCCATGGTAAGTATAGGATCAACAAGTTTAATTTGTTATCTGGCTTCTAAGCAGTGGAATATATTGAGTCTATGTCTCATCAGATGATTGATGGTTTTTCCTGTTACCATATTGCATCTGAGAAATATGTGTGTTGGTGTATTCTGTAAAAAATGTTCTTTCTCTCCTGTGAATGTTTCCTTTGCAGTGGACAGTGCTGTTGAGTTTGCACACCAAGGAGTGTTCTTCCACCAGGGTCAGGTTTGTGTAGCAGCATCCAGGCTTTTCGTTGAGGAGTCCATTTATGATGAGTTTGTGAAAAGGAGTGTTGAGCGGGCTCAGAAATATGTTCTTGGAAATCCTCTGAACTCAGGAATAAGTCAAGGTCCTCAGGTGAGTAAACATTATGAAGCAAGCATTTTGGATGTAAAAATAATCTTTTTAGGCCTAATTTTGGTAAAGCAAGATTAACTTCTTAAAAATGCTTGTTGGTAGCTGATATTATCTTGATCTGGCAATTTAATGAATCTAACTTCAAACAACAAAGACATCATTCTGTTTTGTGTTGGCCATTTTTTTCTTTCTATATAGAAACTAGGAGCCATGGTTGGAATGATGCATGGAAAGAAGGGCCGGGTAGATGGATTACCATATAAAACATTTGTCACACAACCCTACAAACCAGAGTTCTGATTCCAGCTCCCACATAAAAGCAGACGTGTGTAGGAGCCCATCAGTAATTTCAGTGTTAAGAAGGGTGAGCTGGCCAGTTAGACTGGAGCTATGAGTTTCGTGAGAAAGCCTCCCTCAGCAGAAAAAATTGAAAATGAAAAAAAAAAAAAGAAAAATTGAAAACCATTAAGGAAGACACACAATATCAACCTTTGGCATCCACACACATGTGCATACATGTACAGGCACCTGTACACACTTCCACATGCAAGTGCACACATAGGTACATGCATTTGCTCTTACCTCAACCCACATGCATGCAAATGTACACACCTGCACACTACACTCACATAGACATTCAAAAAAAAAAGAAAAAAGAAAAAAGAATGCTATCATTTCTTGCATTCTTTAATTGATAAAACTCTTAATTCCTACATATATTTTTTTTAGTCTAGAAGTTTGTAACCTATCTGTAGATTCTCCCTCATGATCAATCCTTCATCTCAGCTGCCATTCTATAAGTGGTAAAACACTCCCCAACTCTCTGCAGGGTCCTCAGTTTCTCTAATGTAACAATACCATAAGTGTCCTTGAAGGACCTGGTTTCTGGGCTTCAGAGAAGCTTCTTGTTTCAGTAATCTAAAGCCAGGCATTCCCTGGGGGGTCTGGGTTTCTTCTGTGTAGTTAGATCCACTGTAAATATGAATGCCTTTGTCTATCTCACCCGATGGTAATCTTTTGCTCTTGCACAACTTCTGTTCATGGTCCACTGGTCAAGCTTTTGGACCTTCTGCATTCAATCCTCACTCTGGATCCTTCTTTAAAACAGTGATCCTCAACCTGAGACAGTTGTGCCCAACCCCCACAATAGAGGACACTAACCTTATTCAACACAAATGAAATTGTCACAACAAGGTGAGAAGGATCTGCTCACATCTGGTGAGCAAAGGAAGGGGCACTGCTGCACATCCAACAGAGAACAGGAGAACATCACAACAATCAGCTTCCTGTCCCCAAGAGCCAGTAGAGCTGTTCCTGAGAGCTGTGCTCTAGGGACTGGACATTGACCTTGGGGCTGTTATTCTTTCATATTAACTATGATACACTGTTTTCTTACTATTTAGTTGGAACAAAACTTTATTCTTGAATTATTTAATAAGTATAGCTTAAAATTCAATTAACAAAAACTTAGAGTACATTGCTACCTGCTATACCCTGAGAAAGAAGTCTGGCAAAGCAATAATCACAAGGGAGACATGGTCACTGGTTTCCCTGGATTTAATTAGCTTGCAAAGAGGTCTTGGAATTTTCTACTTATCACAAATATAAATAGAAAAACTTTAGGACAAAAACAATGCTGAAGAGTGAAGTACCAAAGCCATAAGGTGACTATGAAGTGAAAGAATTATAGTTTTGCTTCAGTATCATTGTACTTTTTAATCATTGAGTTCAGAGATTATGTAGAAGTAGTTGATGACTTTTTTATTACATTTGGTAATTTTTCAAATTTCTATTTGTGTGTCTCATTGTCTAGAAAAAAAAGTATAATCCTGAGTGGTTTTGTTGTTACTGTTCTTCATTCTAAGTATCTCTTGGTTTGTATGCATAAGCATAAAATATGTTTATCATTAGATATGTGAATGAGAACATAGATTGGGAGAGTAGATGAGTGGAAGACAGATAGATGCTAGACTGATGACAGGTAGGTGCATACTAGGAGGACAGTAAGGAAAAAGAGAAGCTATGGGTACATATAATACATAATTCTGAACAAGAACCAATAGTTTCCTTCACCAGGAGAGAAATCAATATCCTCAGAAAACTAAGTTTCAGTATTTTATAAAAAACTAAGTTTCAATATTTTATAACTTATAAGGGGAGTACGTTAAAATAGATTTAATTATTGAATCATAGAAGTTGAAATCACACAATCCCATTTTCTAGCTGATTATCACCGGGCTTCACTCTTTCCTTAGGTGCTTGTGGCAGGTAACACTGTGTAAGTAGAACATAGAGGCATGCTGAGAATTTGACCAATACAAGGGGCAAGTCCCAGGTGTCTTGATACTTCTCTCTCTCTCCCTTTCTCTTTGTCATTTGTCTGTGTATCTATCTATCTGTAATAAGAAAGAGCTTCTGGGAAGAGGCACTTGCCTAGTATCTCATCCACTGCTCATTGAATCACCAAATCTTTTAAACAGAGTTTGGGAATTCATTCTATATCACAACCAAATAAATATGGAGAAAATGAAGGCGATATATATTTGCATAGGAAAAATAATTTTTACAAGATTGAGAGTTCTTACTTTAAGATTACCAACTTAATGCATTTGAGTTTTTCAGCAGTTATAATAGGTATGTTACTTATTTTATATTTCATATTAGTGTTCACATAAGGATAGTTCATTTATAAAGTGTTTTCTGCTTGACTTCACTCATGTATACATATAAAAGCATATACATACATATGCTTAGAATGATCGGTATTTTAGTTTGAAAAGAAATTAGACCTTTCCTTTACTCAATTTTCTTGCCAATAATGAGGATATAGTAATATCAATCTCGAGGATTCACTACACACTGAAATGAGACAAACTGTGTGGTACATTTCTGCTTCTCCCTTTTCTCTCCTCCATTTAGTCCCTTCTCCCCTCAAGTCAATGACATATTCTTTAATTATTGCTGCACATATATCTATAATTATGTATAAATATAGCCTGCTGAGTTCATTTGGTGTGGCTTGTATATTGATGGTTTACTGCTTGGGATTGAGTATCCTGTCAGGGTTTTTTTTTTTTTTTTTTTTTGCAAAAATGATTCTCTCTGTCATCAGCTATTTATTTCCTGGTTCTTCCACTTGTGTAGAATCTTGTGAGATTTTCCATATCCATGTTAGCTTGTTAACTGCTTTCATCATTGTATGGGTCTTGTTTAGGTGAACATATTTTTGAGATATGGGTCATATATATGGCTTCCCTGTTATATATAGAAGACACTCTCTTACAGCAAACATGCTGGTTCTCTGGCTCTTTTTTTTTTTTTTTTACATTATTTAAAGTGCTTGGCCATTAGCTCAAGCCTATCATTGTCTAGCTTTTACTCTTATATTTAGCCCATTTCTGTTATTCTTTACTTTGCCACATGGCTCATGGCTTACCAGTACTTTATTTACATCTTCCTTGTCCTGGCGACGGCTCCAGGCAGTCTCTCCTTTTCCTTCCTCCTTCCTCAATTCTCCTCTCTCCTTGTCCTGCCTATGCTTCCTACCTGGTCTCTGGCCAATCAGTGCTTGTGATTTCTTTCGATTAGATTGACAAGGAGCAACATGATAAAATACTTGGTCTCATTGAGAGTGGGAAGAAAGAAGGAGCCAAACTGGAGTGTGGTGGTGGACGCTGGGGGAACAAAGGCTTCTTCGTTCAGCCCACAGTCTTCTCCAATGTTACTGATGAGATGCGCATTGCCAAAGAAGAGGTAACGCTTCCATGTGGTTCTGTTTCTGGGCTTGCCATCTTCTTCTGTGTTTAACTTTTGTGTGCTCCTAAAACTCTCAGCTCCTTGAACAGTATTCCCTTGAAATGGTTGTTGATAAAATCTTAAGTAATTTGTGATCAAGACTAATTAATCAATGAGGTATCCAATGGGCCTACAAATAGTTTGTATCAAACATGGAACAAAGTCCACAGAGGGTTTTATTGGTGCTCCGTTCACATCCTTAAGATGACCCTGTCATCTGTAAAAATAGGAATAAATGTGCACATATTGTGTTACAAATGCCAGGCACTGAACAGCATGCACTGAATGATCTCAGTTATGAAAAGAACATAAAAAAGTCAGCCTCAAAAAAAAAAAAAAAAAAAAAGTCAGCCTCACAGAGATAGAGTGGACTGTCTGTAAGGGAAATGAAGATGAGTCCTGGAGAGTGTAATCTAAGTAGCATCAATTGTTATCCAGATATTCAATGTATAATTAAGAGGAACAAGTTTGTGATGAAAGTGGTAGCTAATATACTTTCCCAGTCAGAGGACTTTTAATATGCAGAGATATGAGCACTTGCTTGGACAGTAAAAGTGCATGCGCTATACTACAATAAGAAGATATAATGACACCACTGTGGAAATCAGTATGGTGGTTTCTCAGAAAATTAGGAATCGAACTACTTCAAGACCCAGCCATCCTACTCTTGGGCATATACCCAAGGAATGCTGATTCATACCATAAAGATACATGCTCAGCTATGTTCATAGCAGCACTATTTGTAATAGCCAGAACCTGGAAACAACCTAGATGCCCATCAATGGAAGAATGGATGAAAAAAATGTGGTACATATACACAATGGAGTATTACTCAGCAGAGAAAAACAATGAAAGCATGAAATTTGCAGGCAAATGGATGGAACTAGAAAAAAATCATCCTGAGTGAGGTAACCCAAACCCAGAAAGACAGTCATGGTATGTACTCACTCAGAAGTGGATTCTATATATAAAATAAAGAACAATCAGACCACAACCCATAGAACCAAGGAGGCTATATATATAGCATGGAGGTCCCTAGGATGACTGTGGCTTATAATAAATTTCGGTTTTACTCAATTATTGAAAAAAAAATAGCCAAATGAATGGAAACACATGAACTATGAACCAAAGGCTGAGGGGCCCCCAGCTGGATCAGGCCTTCTGAATAGGTGAGACAGTTGATTGGCTTGATCAGTTTGGGAGGCAACTAGGCGGTGGGACCAAGTCCTGTGCTCATTGCATGAGTTGGCTGCTTGAAACCTGGAGCTTATGCAGGGACGCTTGGCTCAGTCTGGTAGGAGGGGACAGGACCTGCCTGGACTGAGTCTACAGGTTGATTGCAGTCCTCGGGGGAGGCTTTGCCCTGGAGAAGGTGGGAATGGGGGGGTGGGCTGGGGGTAAGTAGAGGGCATGGGAGGGGGGAGAATAGGGGAACCCATGGCTGATATGTAGAACTGAATGGTATTGTAAAATAAAATAAAATACATAAAAAAATATAATGACTCAAAGGCACTGAGTCATAATTTAAACATTCAATATATATATACTCATGTCCCTGACAAAGGATCTGAGAGCTTGTTTTCTTTACTTCCATAATATAATCAAATAAAGAGGAAAAGGTAATATTCAGCTTTGCGGGGAGAGGAAATAAATATAAGGAACAGAAAAAAAAATCAAATGTATGTGGATCAGCCAACATAGGTAGGTTGTCTGTATTCACTCCTCAACTGCTTTTGAATTTCTATGCTTATTGGTCAGTTCTTCTTTGACCCGATCTATTGTTCTTATAGATTTTTTAAATTTAATTTAATTTTATTTTACAATACAATTCAATACTACATATCAGCCACCTATTCCCTTGTTCTCCCCCCTCTGGCTCCCTCCCTTTCCCCCCAGCCTACCCCCATTCCCACACTCTCCAGGGCAAAGCCTCCCCCAAGGACTGAGATCAACCTGGTAGACTCAGTCCAGGCAGGTTTAGTCCCTTCCTCCCAGGCCGAGCCAAGGGACCCTGCATAAGCCCCAGGGTTTCAAACAGCCAACTTATGCGATGAGCACAGGACCCAGTCCCACTGCCTGGATGCCTCCCAAACAGATCAAGCCAATCAACTGTCTCACCCATTCAGAGAGCATGATCCAGGTGGGGGCCCCTCAGCCATTGGTTCATAGTTTATGTGTTCCCATTCATTTGGCTATTTGTCCCTGTGCTTTATCTAACCTTGGTCTCAACAATTCCTGCTCATATAAACCCTCCTCTTTCTCACTAATTGGACTCCCGGAGCTCCACCCAAGGCCTAGCCGTGGATCTCTGCATCCAGTTCCCTCAGTCATTGGACGGGGTTTCTAGCATGACAATTAGGGTGTTTAGCCATCCCATTACCAGAGTAGGTCAGTTTGGGCTGTCTCTCGACCATTGCCAGCAGTCTTTTGTGGGGGTATCTTTGTGGATTTCTGTGGGCCTCTCTAGCACTTTGCTTCTTCCTATTCTCATGTAGTCTTCATTTCCCATTATCTCCTATTCCTTGTTCAACCTCTCTGTTCTTCATCCAGCTGGGATCTCCTGCTCCCCCAAGCTCTCTTTCACTTGACCCTCGCCCTTCATTACCCCCACTCATGTCCAGGCTGTTCATGTAGATCTCATCCATTTCTCTGTCATTGGGTGATCCCCGTGTCTTTCTTGGGGTCCTGTTTTCCAGTTAGCCACCCTGGTATTATGAGTAGCAGTCCAGTCATCTTTGTTCCACATCTAGTATCCTCCTATGAGTGAGTACATACCATGTTTGTCTTTTTGAGTCTGGGTTACGTCACTCAGGATTATTTTTTCTAGATCCATCCATTTGCCTGCAAACCTCATGATGTCATTGTTTTTCTCTGCTGAGTAGTATTCCACTGTGTATATGTACCACATTTTATTTATCCATTCTTCGGTTGAAGGGCATCTAGATTGTTTCCAGGTTTTGGCTATTACAAACAATGCTGATATGAACATGGCTGAGCAAGTGCTCTTGTGGTATGATTGAGCATACCTTGGGTATATGCCCAAGAGTGGTATAGCTGGATCTTGGGAGAGATTGATTCCCAATTTTCCAAGAAAGCGCCATATTGATTTCCAAATGCATTCCCACCAGCAGTGGAGGAGAGTTCCCCAGCTCCACATCCTCTCCAGCATGAGGTGTCTTCAGTGTTTTTGATCTTAGCCATTCTGACAGGCATAAGTTGGTATCTCAGAGTTGTTTTGTTCTTGTAGATTTTGATTAACATGTATACAAAGGACAATAAAGAAGAAAGTAATCTCCATTCAAGGAAGCATTTATTGTGTCCTATAATGCCCTCAGTGGGATTTTTTTGATCTGCTACTTCAGAACTGGAACCTGGGAGCTCATTTTGTGTCAGCTAAATTCCTGCAACTCTGGGCGAACCCCCTGCCTTCCCCTGCCACCTGCTACTGCTTGCACTGTTCACACTGTTATGCCTCCCAGTTACAGGGTCATGACAGAATTTAGAACCCCAGGGTCTGCCCCCAGACTTCAGCAAGTGGACACTAACTGCCCCATGACACTCAAATTGACTTGGAACCAGAAAACCATTTGAAGCTTGAGGGTTTTTGTCAACCCATGTTCACATTTCCCAGGAAATTGTCCTAGCATTCAGAAAATCCTTTTATTTAATTTTGATGAACACCTTACCAAAATGTAGTTGTTTAGTATCTATGAGAAAATCCAGGTGTTTCCTATTACCCAGTGGGGCATGTGAGACACAGACTAGGTTCTGTGTGGGTTTTACTGACTAGATTCCAGTAGAAATGAAGGGCTGACTCACTAAATTAGACATGTTCTTGTTCCCTGTCCTGTGACTCTAGCCACTGCCAGAGGCCTCAGATTTTGGTTAGTATAGGATGGTTCTGGAGTTAGGCTTCCAGTAATAAGTATTTCTTCTTCTTCTTCTTCTTCTTCTTCTTCTTATTATTATTATTATTATTATTATTATTATTATTATTATTATTATTGGTAATTCTGTATATGATTGGGTGACTAGTAGAATTTGGATAAAAAAATTGTGCTGTTTTAGCTAATTTTTATAATTATAAAAGTATCCAAATATAACCTAATGTATGATATTTAAATCAATGATACACTGATGTTTAAAGAATAAACACTGTTCTCAATCATTGTTCATTTATTACTCTTATAGCAAAGGACTGCTTTCTTGATCTTTCTGTCTTGTGCAGTAACTTGAAAAAAGAAGAAAACTAGGCTTAGGGTTTAAGATGTTTGCAAGAAATTCATGCACTTAATGATTTGAAGTTTGGTCCTTACATTTCAGGTTGTTCTTTTACAAGAAGTAAGAATAAATGCTCCCACGATGATTGGTGTCTGCATCACAGAGAATGTCATACATGATCACATGTTTCCATGTTCATTGGCCATAGCCATCTGTTTTGATTCTTACACGTAGGTCTGAAGTGAGAGATAAGACCTTAGTTCATATAGAGAGGCTTCTATGGAAGCATATGTAGTGTATTTAAAGCATATGAAGTTTATGTACTGTTAACCTATTTTTGTGTCATTCTTGTGTAGATATTTGGACCAGTGCAACAAATCATGAAGTTTAAATCTATAGATGATGTGATCAAGAGAGCAAACAATACTACCTATGGCCTAGCAGCAGGAGTCTTCACGAAAGACCTGGATAAGGCCATAACTATGTCTTCTGCTCTGCAGGCTGGGATAGTATGGTAAGTGCATCTGAAGTAAAGGGTGCCCTTCCTGTATCAGTCACATGGGCAGGCTGAGTTGACCTCCTCCAGACTTGAATATTCACTTGAAATTTTCTGATCTGTTTGCAAAATAATTTCAGTGAATAACAAAAACAAATTATCCTCTTCCACCTTTTCAAGTTACTTGTGTAGAACATTGTCTATTTTATGGCTGTTTGATTTATATAATATACGTGTTGTTAGATAATTTCAGGGCATTCGGCTCTGTGCTATAAAGAAGTGAGATGAAAGAAAAATTCTGTTATAATCAACCATATATTAGATAATGTGTATTGGTACTGTATATCCACTAGACACTATTGCTGTTATTATCATTTGCCATATTTGAAATTGAACCTAAGGTGTTACATTAGCTGAGCACATGGCCTAGTCATGAGCTCTATCCTAGTCTGATTTATACTTTTTCATATGAGACAGGAACTCGGTTTCTAAATTTGGCCATGAACTCACTCTGTGGCCCATACTAGCCTTGGACTTCTCATCCTCCTACAACATGCTCCTGAGAGGCTGGGATCACAGGTCTACATCCTAAACATAGTGATATTTAATTATTTTTTTAAAAAATAATTTATGCATATAGGTTTGTATGTATGTCAGTCCACCATGTGAGTTCCTCATGCATGAAGAAACCAGAAGAAGGTATGAGCTCTGCTGGGATTGGAGTCTAGGCAGTTGTAAGCCACAGGATGTGGGTGCTGGGAAGCAACTGAAGTCCTCTGTAAAAGCAGCAAGGACTGTGAACTCTGAGGCACCTCTCCAGCACTTTCTCTAGCTTTTCACTTAGTCTGTTCTTTGATTTTTGTAATCTAGCTTTAATACAAATTCTCAGGCTGTTCCTCTCTAACTGAGGTTCTGCCCAGGCAGCTCCATTCCCTGGACTCTTTCCTCCGCAGCCTTTTTCTCCTCCTTTCCCCCAGTCCTGATAATGGCACAAGCTATTTTCATTCTCTCACCTAGTCCAGTTAAAGAAATTTAGGCACTTAAAAGCATCCTAAGGAACACAACCAGGCAGTTCTTGACCCTCTGGATCATTTGATATACCGTTTCCTCCCATGAAAGTGAGAGTCATCAGCTAGTTACCATTGGTTTGAAGTTGCAATGTATTTCTTGCACTCATCATTTTACTTACCCAACAACTACTACTTGATATCACAAACCTTGTCTTGTATAAAAACCAGGAGCTTGCTGAGATTTAGAAACTTATTAAGACCACACAGTGTATGCGTTTAGCCAGCTTGACACTAAAATGACAAATCCAAAATGCTTTGAAATAAGCCAATGTAATATTAAAAATGTTTGTATTTTGGAACATTTCAAATTTTGTATTTTCAAATATGGATTTTCTACCAGTAAAACCTATGTGAATACTCCAAGACTTAAAAACCCAAACTGTGAAAGATTGCTAGTCCCCTACATTTCACATAAGGAGTACATAGACTGTATTATTGAGAGCTTAAATACATATAACATGGGGCTGGAGAAATGACTCAGCAAGGAAAGTGATTGGTGTGCAAACATAAGAGACTGAATTTCACTCTGGCTTCTATGTGGAAGCCAGATGTGATGGCCTGTGCTTGGAAGTTTACCTCTGTGGCTAGAGGCAGAAGCATCCCTATATTTTACTGGCTAGGAAATTTAGCTAAATTGGTGAGCCTTAGGCTCCGTGGGAGATGTAGTCCCAAAGGGGAAGATGGAGAGCAATTGAAAAAAAAAAAGATAAAAAGAAAAGGGCGTTTATCTCGTCTCTGGTTTCCTTGTATCTTCCCTGTGCGTGCACACACATGTGTGTGCATACATACACACACACACACACACACACACACACACACACACACACAAACACACACACACATTAGATTAATGAAAAAATTATATAAGCAACTAAATGAGGGATGAGATTGAGAACCAAAAATCTCAATCATAATATGTCTCTGTGATTTACTCTGGGTATAGGTCTGTTATTCAATGAAACTTTTTAAAACTGCTGTAAAATCTTAATAGCATTAAACACAAGTGCTCAAATGCCTGATGTTAGTTTTTTATAGTGGCATTTCCCCTCAAGTCTCTAAAAGAAATCAAAGTCTCCTCTAATTAGTATAACTAATTATCAACACAGATTTTTTTCTATGATAAAAGTATTAGTAAATTCAATGTTACTAACTCACAGATGTTCATATTCTACATTTACTAAAGACTTACTGTGTCCATGTATTTTTATAAATCATCTGTCAGAGGCCAACAGCTGCTCTTTAAAATATAGAACATCATTCTCTCTGCATGAGCATTACAATAATTGCACATGCCCTGCAGAACTGCACTCCAGTCAGCACTCTCCCATTGCCTTCATCTACTACTGAGTTTCTCTTTAGTTCTGGTCACATTTTTTACTGTATTTTTCTGTAGAAACATCTTCGATATATTTCTGAAAGCTGATTACCAGATTGATAATTGGGCCCAATTTCTGCTATCACTTCTGTTTAATCTATCTATTGACCAATGAGTGAAACAAGTACTGACACATACAATAATTGCTAAAGAGAGTTGATTTTGGATGGCTAAGTGTGCAAACTTGAAAAACACCAAAAGCTTCATGCATATAAGGCATTAAAGAACGCCATTCCAATCCAGCTACAGCTGCTTCTTTTGATGGCACCTTTATGGCACATTGGTTCTTCCCTCTGTTATGATTCAAGCTAACCATAATATATCAATATTCATAGTTGTATCAGTTATTTCTAGGTAATACATGAATGCTTTGTGCATTTCAAATTACAGTGCTGCTTTTTAATCTCAGTGATCATATTAGATTGAAACAAAGGAGTTCTTAAAAAGATTTCTGAGTTTTTTAAATTTCCTGCTTAGAAATTATGGGGTGAGTTAAGTATGATCTATAGTAGCCACCTCTTCTTTGTTTTAGGGTGAACTGCTATTTGACTGTGGCCATCCAGTGCCCCTTTGGTGGATTCAAGATGTCTGGAAATGGGCGAGAACTGTAAGTTAAACTTTATATTACAATAAATACATATTTTGTGATAAGGATTGACACTCCCAGAAAATTGTTCTATTTTCACTACTTTGGGTGTAAACTCCACCTACTTTTAATACCAAATAGTTTTTAAATGTTGGAAGTACTTCCTTACTGCAGAGAAGCAATTGTAGAAGGGATGTACTTTATTAAGCTTTTACTATGCAAACAGGGCCATGCTAAGTACGCTACCTTGGTAACTACATTTTTGCCTATTTATAGGATTGCCTATGGTATATATGAATAGAAGCTATTTGGGAAATATTTTTAGAAAGCAGGTAAAAGCGTAAGTTGGTGACATTGAGAATCATGTAAATAAATATTGAAACATTCTAGATATTTGAATATGCCTTTTAAATTATACTTGCCTTATCTCACTTAAGCTGATATGCTTCTAGTGAAGTCTACCTAATAATTATGATGCATCTGTTAAGTAAGGCATTTGCTGGAAAATGTCCAAAAAGAATCACTGATTTGACTACCTCTAATGACTCTTTCCAAGAGTTATGAGTTATTTTCAAAGGCAAAAAAGCAGAATTAACAAATTTGGAATCAGGGTTCCCAAAGAACCCCAAATAGTGAACTCAGATGAATTTTTATTGTCTTGACTCTGTTTGTCAAGTTACTTTAGCAAACTTTTCCCTGAACCTTCATTAAGGCTCATTTTTTGGCACTAAGCAGACATAGCTTAGTCTCATACTGTTTTATGTGTTGTGTAGAATGTCATGGTAAGCAAGAGTGCTATGTGCAGGTTTACTAGAGCTCATCGATATCCACTGAATCAGAATCAACATTCGATGAATGGCCCAGGGGATTTGTATACAGAATATTTAGAAATGAGAGACAATTATATATAGATTTTTCTTAGCTAAGGAGAAATGTAAAGGGATAGAGGCTCTTGTGGTCTGTGTTAAAATAATATATGTACAGTTTTCTTAGGAAGATGATTTAGGTCAGCCTTGACACATCAAGACAATACAAATTGAACTCTCCAGAGAGTGTCCAGTTCCACAGTAACCCTAAATACAAAGGGGAAGCAACTTAGTCACATTATGGGCTAATTTGTCTGCCTCCTTGATAGGGACTACTTATTTAAACAGTACATTTTAATGGATTTTAGAAAGCTGGGTCAAGCCCTTTACATATGTTGAAAAACATGCTTTTGAGGTTTTCAAGAGCTAGTTTCAGAAGTTTAAATTATTCACAAAACAATCAATACTATGGGATTATTGATTGCTCAGGAGAAGAAGACATTGTCTACATTTATAACTGAATCAGGAGCAGTGCTGGTAGAGAAGTACCAAAATCCAGCTCCTTTGCAAACCTGTGTGTGTATAGGTTTTATGATCCTGGGAATAGTCCTGTAATGTGATCTTCTTATCCAAACAATACAGAATAGAACTGATTGCAGTCCTTCTAAATTAAATCATCCACCAGGTATAATGAAATCAAGGTTTCCAAAATTAGCCTTAGGTAGAACCCTAATAAGTCACCATGGTATCTACAGATGGGCTCAATTCAGCTTCTGGTTACTTGGGGTTGACTGGAAAAATTTTATTGTATTGTAGGATGTTGAATATTAGAGAAGACCAATATCCGCTAAAATCTGAAAGCCTAAATAAGGCCAATCTTTAGGTTTTTTTCCTCCTTAAAAGGTATACAAGCAATTCGAAACTAAAATAAAACAAAACCAAAATAAACAAACAAAGGAACCAAAATCCCACCTACAAAGTTTAGGTGTTTGTTTTGCCCAGAGACAAAAGACCCTGTTAAATCTCCAGCTTCAGAAGAACAGAGCACCCTGAATGAAGGTGGATCTTGGTCATTCTCTAGCTGCACACCACTTCTGTGACAATGCAGATGATGAATTCAGGCTCTGGTGCAGATGGTGGACGGTCTATTGATCTTCAGTGACCATACAGTACAATGTGAACTACACCTCTCTTACATATTGATCTGATAAAATATGACCAGGTTGAATTATGACTTTGGTAAATAGTTATATGGTCAAGTAGAATAATGTAAACAAAGGATATTGTCTATGAAAATAAACAGTGCAGAATTATTTAAAATAAAAGACATTTTAGAATATTGCTCTCCATTGAGGAGTTTATATTTGGTCATGAAGCTTATGGTAAGGTAGCTACTATATGAACTACTATGTATTCAGTAAATATTTTCCAATGTTACTACTCAGATAAGCAAGAAAAAACTTTCACCAAATTACCAGGGATTATATTTGACTGACACTACAGTATGCAATCGTGTTTATATGCAATTTTTCTTCCATCTCTAGGGGAGAGCATGGTATTTATGAATACACTGAGCTCAAGACAGTCGCAATAAAAATATCTCAGAAGAATTCATAAAGAAAACAGCAGAGTGAAGAGAACCCCTTCAGCAATGACTACACATCTCCTGTAGTCACCAGTATAGGGGTGTTTACCTGTAACTCCTTCTTTTACTGATTTTTTTTTTTGTTTTATGATACAGGGTTTCTGTGTAGTTTTGGTTCTTATCCTGGATCTCACTCTGTAGACCAGGCTGGCCTCAAACTCATAGAGATCTGCCTATCTCTGAGTCCTGAGTGCTGGGATTAAAAGACTGCACCACCACTGCCTGGCCTTCTATTGATATATTAAACATAAGTGATTCATTAATATTAATTTCACACATAGAAAATCTATAGCTTAATCTGAAAGAAACACTAGCCTCCTAATATGTGACCCCAATTTGTATCCTAGATTGAAAGGGTAGATTTAGGTGCAAGCTCTCTGTGACTGTCATGATCAGGTGCTTTCCACTGTAGCTACTTGCTTAGAAAATTTACTTGGTAAGGAGGACCAGTCATAATATTGTCTCTGTCTTTTAGTGACTGCATGCATTACTCAATGTGCATAATGACTGCAGAGTAAGTTACTCTGTGGTTATCCCCTCTGAGTGTTTTGAAATATTCTCTAGAATGTCATGCCTGCTTGTCAAATGAAATGCCAAATGGAAATTAGAAAGTAAAGCTTAATAAAGGCACTTTTACATGATTTTGTTCAAACTTGAATTTTTAAAATATATATTTATTCTTTGAAAATTTCATATATGTATGTGTGTGTTTGTGTGTGTGTGTGTGTGTGTGTGTGTGTGTGTGTGTGTATGTGTATGGTGTATGTGTGAGTGATATCATATTTAAACCCGTTCTCCCCTATGACTCCTCCCAGATCTGCATCCATTTACATCCTCCTCCAAATTTCAGGTACTTTTAAATTTATTGTGACCCACTTAATCCAGTTACTGCTGCCCACATACACATGAGAGTGGAGCCATTGGTGGGGCATGGTCAGTCTATGAGGAGCCATACTTCTGGGGAAAACTGACTTTCCTTCCACCAGCAGCCATCGACTGCTGATAGCTCCTCTTAGGAAGGTGATTTCTGTGCTCCTGCATCATATTGTAATGCTGACTGGCTTTTTCTTGTCCACGTCTTACGTAGTTAACCACAATCATCATGCATTCACAAGTACAATGAACCTTTTATGTTCAGAAACCTATTTTGTGACATTCTTCCCTGATCTCTGGCCCTTGCAATATTTTTACCCTTCTTCTGTGATGTTCCCTGGGCCTTGGGGAGCAGAGTGGTATTATAGAATTCCCATTTATTATTGAACTTTCCACAGAGATTTATTCTCTGCATTTTAGCCAGGTGTGAATCTCTATGTTAATCATCCTCTTTAAAAGCAACTTCTTTAGAAGACTGAGACATGCAATAGTCTATGTCTAAAGATTTACATATTTGGAGGAAGTTTGATATACTCTATCCTTTTAGTTTGTTCTTGTGGCTCATGTGATTCACACTAATGTACATAGCACCTTCTCTTACTTCCAAAGCAAGACAGTAGGAAGAAGGCTTCTTTTTTTAAAAATTGTTTTAGCTTGGAATGAGACACAGACAGCTGCTCAGTTTATTCAGGAATACAGTGGACATCCCCTTCCCCCTTTTTAAAAAGGTCACACAGATGGGTGTAACCTTAACCATAGAATACAATGTGATTTGATAACTGAAGGAGAGTGCTTCCTCTTCTTCCATAAAACATTCTGACCACCATATGAGGTGACAAGTATTTACAGTAGCCTAGGTACAAAATCATATTACACTTAGACTCGGTTTCTAAAAGAGAAGAGAAATGGTTCAGAAGTGAAAACGAAGTATATAGAGCTCATATAGAGCATCTTGATCTGCTAGCATGACTTTTCAATTATGAATGAGAAACTGAAAAGAAAAAAATGCTGAACACCAGGGTAATGTTCAAAGTAATCTGTTCCTGAGGTCCATATAATTTATAGGAGGATCTCACTCCCCATTACCATTCTACCTTGATGTTCACCCATGGATAGACTAACGTTGTCATGAGGTACTATTTGAAGTTTATAACAAGGATTTCTCCAATTTGATTTAACAACTATGTCACACTTCAGATGAGTGTTAGTATTGGTTCCATCCTGATACTAATAGGAAGAAAGAAGGAAAATTAGGTCATCACCAGCTTAGTATAGATTATAAATTGACTTGGAATTGAGTGAATCACATAAGTACATTCAAAATGATCATATAGATCAGAACACACCAGCATGTCCTATCTTTTTTTTTTTTTTTTTTCGAGACAGGGTTTCTCTGCATAGTTTTGCGCCTTTCCTGGAGCTCACTTGGTAGCCCAGGCTGGCCTCGAACTCACAGCGATCCGCCTGGCTCTGCCTCCCGAGTGCTGGGATTAAAGGCGTGCGCCACCACCGCTCGGCAGTCCTATCTTCTTTTCACTTCTGAAATACAGGAAGCTGGTACTCAGCCTCTCAAAACACAGTGGGACTCTCTGTACCTCACTGTGCATGACCACATCCTTGGTGCAAAAGTAATCCTAAAATGAGCCAAATTCTTTTCCACTCTTCCCACCAATGGGCCCTGGACTTCCCTGTGGAATCATGTGGAATTAATCCATATTGTAGCTTTTCAGTTGTTTGCAAAGTAATGCTCTGTCTCCATCATGAGTCTTCTCTTCTTTCATATATTTTAATGTGGAGAATTCACCAGGAATCATAGAGCTAAGTAGTTGGACAGAATTTGCTACCTGGCACTGACTTGGCTGATTTTATGAATGAGAGATTTGTCTATGAGTCTTGACACTAAAAATTAGTGAAACAATATTATACTTCCATCCTATAGCAGAACATTAGAGTGTTTTTTGAGTTACTGTCCTCTTTGCAGCAACAAAATAATTAACTATGTGACATAAATATGAAAGGTACATTATAGATTATAGTTATAGGGGGAAATACTCCCATATGGTTGGAAAGATTTGGGAAGAGAATTGGGAGTCTAGCTCTAGAACAAAGTTTATGGTCAGTAGTCAGAGAGCAAATAGGAGTTTCTTTTTTTTTTTTTTTTTGGTTTTTTGAGACAGGGTTTCTCTGTGTAGCTTTGCGCCTCTCCTGGGACTCACTTGGTAGTCCAGGCTGGCCTCGAACTCACAGAGATCCACCTGGCTCTGCCTCCCGAGTGCTGGGATTAAAGGCATGCGCCACCACCGCCCGGCGCAAATAGGAATTTCTGATGGGTATAAAACTTGAATACTCCACAGCAATCCATTTCTCAAAGGAGGCTTCATTTCCTAAAGATTGCACTACTGCAAAACATCACTGGCAGCTTGGGATCCAGGGTTCAAACTCATGAATTGTGGTGGATATTTCACATTCAAATAATAAATGTGTATTCTGCAATAAAATATTAGTGACAACGATTAAGGAATACAGATTAGATTAAGACAAATTTTCAGTGGAAAGGAAAAGAGGTCAACCATCAAGGTAAGAATTATTATTAGTTTATTGAATAGAAAGTATAGGAAACAGAGACATGTAGAAATGGAAATAATAGAGGTCAAGGCAAAAGAAAGAGTGAATATGTTGGCATCTTGGACAGCAGTTGGCTAATAAGAAGGGGTAAGATCTGTATCTAGGTATCATAAACAAGGTTCATTTCTGGTATTTGGAAGACGTAGTACTAAGAGTAAGGGTATGGATAAGAGAAAGGAAAGAAAGAAGGCAGAGTTGGAGAGACAGCACAATTCAGAGAAAGGTGTGAACTGGAGCAAACAGTGTTAGCTTGCTACAACTGATGTTGTAGCAGGGACCGAGAGCTGAGTGAAAAATATAATAAAATGAGATAACTGGCTTGGATGTTGTTTCTGTGTCTTTGGAAGATCTACTATATTATCTCCCACTTTCAGTCCAGGACGGGCTGGGTGCTGGTTTCTGTAAGGGATATTCTTCTCTTGTCAACTCCAGGACAGCTTAGGCAAAGTTTGCAGAGCCACAGTTGATGTGCCCTTGGCTGGCTGGCAGCAAGGGGTAGCTGTGTGTTGCATAAAACAAGGGTTAGAACTCAGGCTTAGTTTCCACAGTTTCAGGATCGATTGTTAGGAGGGTACAGCAGTCACTGCAGACCTCTCTGTGAAATCACCGCAGGCAGGGCCTTTGCAGATTTCATGGTGTAGGTCTTTCCAGTTAGCTTGATAGAGTCTACCCTTTATTCTATCATTTCTATATCTTCTTTTTTTTTTAGAGTAGATTCAAAAATTTACCTTTGATCTTATTATATCTATATCCTCTTTTTTCTTTTTGTTTCAATAATCTACTTTTTATGTTATATGTACATCCTCTTTTTTCTTTTCTTTTCAAATAAGAATCCCAAATATCACTTCCCTGACCATTAACAATTAACAACTTGTAGCCAACCATCCTAAACAATGACAATTATCCAGAACACATTGAATGACCAAAAACCCACTCATCCCACCTCTTGGATGTGTGCATTTTGTTTTTAAAATTACTTTCTGCTGTCTGGGAGCAAAGACATATTTAGGAGATCCTGAAAAGAAACATTTAGGTAAACTGTCAAATCCTGAGAGAGTTAGCTGTATCATTTATCTAGTTTCTGCACAATGGGAAAATGCAGGGCTTATCTGAAGTCCTTGTTCAAGTAGTCTGTCAGGCTGGAGCTTCTCAGTTAGCCATCTCAAAATTGTCCTGAGCAGCTTGTAGTCCAAATTTGATCTTTGGGTAGTTTTTGTCAGTTTAGTTTTTTTCTTAGTGGTATTATCATCATCCTGATGGAGTCATCATTTTGGGGCCCATCATCTTTTTAGAGACTTCAAAGTCTGTTAGGCATGGTCATGGTTCCCTGCAGAAAACTGATAGAGACTCAAACCTGAAATCATGTACAGGAAGTTAGATGAAGTCTTTCTAGGATTAGTTAGTACTATATGAAGATTAATTTCATGACAAAAAATTTAATATAAATCTTATAAATTTTAATATAAAATTTATACTTTAAGAACAGTTTTAAAAAGTTAAAATAAAACCAAAGAATTATGAGATTAGTGGCAATAGAATAGTCCTTTTATTTTGGCTTTTCTTCTGTCCCACATCAGGTGACTTTTCTGCAATGATACAGACAGAGATTTTTCATTTTCTTTTAACAAGCATGCTTGTGTTTAGAGAAGGAGAGAGGTACACTCCAACTCCAAAGCCAGCTTTAATTTTTAATTGAACTGGGACTACATAAAGACCATTTGTGTTATATGTCTGTAGAGAACAGCAGAGACAAATATTGAGAAAGACATATGAAATGTTATTTTATTTTTTTTAGATATGTGATATACCATTAGGCCAATTTACTCTTTTTCTTAGGACATTTTTTTTTTCTGGATGATATTTCCTTTTTCTTCAGATGTCTCATTTATCCAGTGTTCTTTAGATTCCTTAGCCTTTATTCTCCTGAAAGACAAAAACAAATCCCTTCCCCAACCCTAACTTTGGTGAGATTCCCTTTTGGCAAGTTATATCTGATTAAATGAAAAGCATCTGTTAGTCGTATATGTTAGTTTAAATTAAATGGTCATGCTCGTTGATGAACTATCACAAATATAAGATAGAAGATAAATATTTTCATTATTTTTGTCAAATACAAATAGGGTAGATATTGTAACTGTCATTCTTATTTGTTAACTATTTTGTTATATATAATTTACTATGTTAAAGTTAAAACCTACCTTTATATTAGGCAGAAAAGGGAAAGTGCTGTGGGATGTCTTTCTATATGCTATGAATATGTGTTGCTCCTATTGCTAACAAATGAAGTTGCTTTGGCCTATGGCAAGGCAGCTTAGAGGCAGGTGAGAAATCAAAGGAAAGAGAAAAGAGGGAAGAAAGGAAAGGAGAGGGAGATGACAACCATCACCAAAGGAACAATAAGATGCCAGCAGGTTGTTAATGCCACGGCCTCATGGCAAGTTGTAGATTAAAAGAAATGGGTTAAGTTGAAGAACTCAGTGGCAAGAAGCCTGCCATAGGCCATACAACTGGTTATTAGAGTTATGCTTTGAAAGAGCTCACTCATCACAAAGAGAACTCAAGTATGATGGTAAAGTAAGGAAATCTATTCAGGCCTCTATGGTGATATTTTAATTGTACTGAAATGTGATTTTATTTGTATGTTAATAAATAAAGTTGCCTGGGGGTCAGAGCTAATACCAAGCCATAGCAGAGCTGGGCATTGGTGGCGCATGTCTTTAATCCCAGCACTTGGTAGGCAGAGCTAGGTAGATCTCTGTGTGTTCAGGGATACAGTTGGCATTGGAGACACACGCCTTTAATCTCAATACCATAGAAGACCTGGAGAGCTGTACAACAGACAGTGACAAGGCAGTCATGTGGTTGGTTTTACAACCAACGAGAAGGCAGAATAGAAAGTCTATATAAAGACAAACAGACAGGAAGTAGCTCTCTTTCTGAGAGGTCTCTTGGCTTAAGAGGCTAGCTGCAGCAGGCAGGTAAGGCACTTAGCTCTGATCTCTTGGCTTTCTTCTTTGCATTGGTTCTGTGTTTCCTATTTAATAAGACAATTGATTACATCTACAGGCCTCCAATAAGAGAAAAAGTAGAGTAAGTTAACTGATTGATACTTTAGAAAAACATTCAAAAGTAAGAAAAAACTTCATTAGGGTTTTGAAATTCTCCAAAAATAACAACAGAAGTATAAGAATTGAAAATCATGCAATTAAGTTAAAAACACAATGAAATCATTAACACATAAGATCAAACACAAGGATAAGTTTCAGAAATGGAGGTCTTGGTTAAGATAATAATGTGTTCAGATATACATAAAAACCAAACAATAAGAATGACCAAAACCCCAAGACTCTGGGGTGCATTCAAGACTGTAAAGCTAATATTTCATGGAACAGAAGATGTCACTGATATAAACAGTAAAAGCATCATCAATGTATCCAATAAAATTATGGCACACTATTTCACAAACTTAGAGGAGTTATTTATAACTCCAAATAAACATAATCTGTGAAGAATCTTTCCATGACCTGTGATGAACCTCTCAATGATATAATGCCACAGTTAACATGTCAAAATTACAACATGAAATTAATTGTTAGTTAACAAAAAAAGACCTATAATGGAAAAATGTCAGTTCACATACAAAAAGTAAACATATCAAAAATAACATCAGGTTTCTCATAAGCAGCCCCAAACTAGGAAAGCACACAATGATCCACCTTAAGTCCTGAAAGTAAACAATTGAGAACAAAAATGACTATATCTGGAAAAAATGATATATTAAAACTTACAGTGAAACATGACAAGTTCAAGCCAAGTACATGTAATAAAGCAATTAATGAGAACCAAGTCAATCCAACAGAAATTTCTTAAATAAATACCATATGTGGAAAAAGTTCCAATACAAGAACACTGGGGAAACTATTTTATATGAAGATTAGATTAACAAAGTAGGGTTGGGAGGAAGTCCACTATGTTGAACAGAATTAAGCCAACACAACCTTAAAATATTAGTATTGACATGGATAAATTGGCAGTAATTTGGAAGTAAACTTCAAAAGCATGGAGAAAAAATTTCATCAAGGAAGTTGAGATTCTCAAAAGCAAGCAAAGAGCTAGAAAGGACTCGATCAAATAAAAAGTATAAAAGAAGACATCACCAACAGAGAAAACATAGGAGAAGAGCCCAATTTAGAGACCTCAACAGACATCTAGAAACCCACAGGGTCATCTTGTAATAAAAGAACTTGGAATAATATAACCAACTGGCAAAATAACAACAAACCCATAGGAAATGACAAATCCCTCTCAATACTAACATTAAATACAAATGGCCTCCATTTTCTTTTAAAAGATGCAGACTGACAGACTGAATTACAAAATAAGATTCAATTGTTGTGTCCAAGAAACATATATCCCTCACTGGTCAAGGTATGTACAATCTAAAGAAAAAAGGATAGAAACACACACACACACACACACACACACACACACACACACACACACACACACACACCTCAAGATGAAGCCAGCATAGTCTCTTATTTAATAAAGTAGATATCAAACCAAAATTAGTCTGAACAGACAAGCAAGTCCATTACAGATTAATAAAGAAAACAATTCTTCAAGAAAGTATAATTGTCGCACAAATCTTAAAAGGTATTATTAATAAAAGAAAACTGGGAGCCAGATATTGGGGTAATCGATGAAAGACCAGAGAAACAGAACAAGCCACATCTAACCTCACTTTGCCAGTTCCTCAACTGATCCCGTTTCCTCAGACTGGAAGCCTCTGTATCTTCATCCTAATAGATCTAGGCTGAACTGCTGCTAAAAGCTAAAAGCTTAAAAAGGGCTTTAGTTCCTGGTCCTCATGCCTTATATACTTTTCTGCTTCCTGCCATCATTTCCTGGGATTAAAGGCATGTGTCACTATGCCTGGCTGTTTCCAGTGTGACTTTGAACTCAGAGATCCAGACAGATCTCTGCCTCCAGAATGCTAGGATTAAAGCCATGTGTTACCACTGCCTAAACCTATGTTTAATACAGTGGCTGTTCTACTCTCTGAGCCCCAGATAAGTTTTTTGGGGTGCATAGTATATCAATCACATATAATGATCATAAATATTTATCCACTGGTGTTTAGAATCAGACTCAAAATTTGATAAAATAAACATTAAAAGTCTAAAAGTTTAGATATGTTCAGATATAATAATATTTGAAAACTCTCATAGTGAGATAATTCCCACAAATTAGAAATCAGCAAAGAAACTTCAGAGCTAATCTATAGCATAAATCAATTGGATTTAACAGATAACTACAGATTATTTCATCCAACATGTAGGTAATACACTGATTTCAGCAGTCCATGGAGCCTTCACTAAAATGATCATAGTAAAGGCCACAATACAAACTTTAACAAATAAAACAAACCCAGACAAAGTAGATGATAAACAGAGATTAGCACAGATAGTAATGAAGTGGAACACAGAACCAAGGAGATGATGAATTGCTTCTTTGAAGAAATAATCTATATTGAAAACCCCTTGACCAAACTTAAGAAAAAGGAAACACAAACGGATAAAAGTGAAAAAGAATGTTTATAACAAAATCCAATGATGAAAGATCTGTGAGGAATATTTAAATAATGTAATTGTGAAAGATGGAAATTTTAAAAGAAATGGATATAATCCTATGCACATATGAACTACTGAAACAAGCAGCAGATTAGAAACTCTAGTTATTGCTATGCAAATAAATGCCCACAAGCACAGTACTTCACCAATAAATGACAGCAAATGTTTAAGGGAAGATCACTGAATTAATACTGCTTAAATAGTTTCACAAGAGTGTTGTGTGATATTTTGTTTATATTCTGAAAAATAAAGCTTGTCTGGAGATCAGAGAGCAGAGTTAGCCCCTAGTCAACTATAGAGGTCTAGAGTTCTGTACAGACAGGAAACAGGAAGTGATGAGACTATATGGAGAGAGGAATTGATAAACAGGACTGAGCAAGGATCTAGGCCCTTTTTGGTTGGAGGATTCCCAGAGTTAAGAAGTCTCTAGTGGCTGTTGCTCTGCTTCTGTGATCTTTCAGCTTTCATCCCGATATCTATCGCCTGGTTTTTATTGATAAGACTAATTAGGATCATGCTTCATCTTGCACACAGCTTTTGGGGCATGAATTCATGAAAAAGCTGCCTGCCTATGGCTTTGCACATCAGAGTTGTAAATGGAGATCCTACTAGAGTCACCACCCTGTTGGCAAGGATTCCTCTTTTCCCCCCAAGCACTCTGAGCTAGTTTGGGATTTTTCTGTTGCAGCTCTCTATAGCAAACTCCACAGGCAGTTGGGTTCCAAATACCATTGGAGTCAGCCCCTCACCACTGGCCAGGTCTGCCTTCATGCAGCTCCCACCACACGAAGTTCTTCCCCACGACCCCCTGTGTGCATTTTTCAGATAGCCAGCTCCCTTTCCTGGTGGAGTGTGGGTTTTCCCTGGACCCCTCCTTGGGCTGCTGCACCACTAAGTGCTGCCTTGACACCCACTCAGGCTTCTACTGTGGTACACAGCAGCAGTCAGCCTCACATTTCAAATTCACCTTCACCATCAATGTCAGCAGAGTTGGTGAGACAATTGGGAACTCCTAAATGGGGGAATTAATAAAAGTTTATTTCCCCATGTTAAAAAATGGGAAACAATATTATGAGTGAGGGAGTTAAGTCTCTGTATGATTATACAATGGATGGTTTAAAAAGTGGAACAATTAATTGAGGGGATAATTATCTTAGATGGGACTTACATACTATCATTTGTAATCATTATCAGTTTGATAATTCTTGTTTTATCCCTTAAAATATTGGTTGATATGAGTGCCAAGATATAGGCCTTAGAAAAGGCTACTATTGATAATATGCATGCCTTACTAATAATTACTAGGGAGAATAATACAATTTTGACCAGTAAGATAAACACTCTAGATATATTTACTGCTGAAGAGAGCAAAAAGGTAATTGATAATATGCAAACCTTAGAAAAATTTACTATTAAAAAGTCACAAGTCTTAGAAAAACTTATTAAAACAGATAATAGAGATATTTGGACACAGACAGAGGAGTTGAAAGGAGAAGCAACCTCACCATTACATCATAAAATCAGAGAAAAACAACCCAAGGTTATCAAACAACCATCCTTAATTTATCCAGCCTCCTTATGGGATCAACTGCCAAATGACAAGCATTGCCAAGGCTATGTAGGAGCTGGCTGGACTCCTATGGAAATGTTAGATTTGAGGAGATTTAAGGAAGCAATAGTCTTATGTGGCATGCATTCATCTTTTGTGAAGAAGATGTTAAATTCATGGTCAAGTAGTAACAGAATTGTCCCACAAGACTGGAGAGATCTTGAAGAATGCAGATGAACTGTAGATTTAGAGGTTTGGAAAGATTTCCTAGAATTAAGACTGAAACCTGAAGTTGTAGTTAACACAGTAAAGATATAGAACACATAGGTAGATACAGATAGAAGCAACCTCTATCACTAAGCATTCAGACCAAGTAGAGAGGCATGTTAAAGTAACAAACACATTCATTTTTAACTTACATGACCCCAGTCATTGTGTCTTAATAAAGCAGATTGAATGCAGCATTGCTCAAGGCTATATCGGAGCAAGGTTTTCCCATTAAGCAATCATTGGTGCTATCAGACATTGTAAAGGTCAGGTAATAAACTTCCTACCCCTTCTTCCACAAAGTGCTAAGTCATTGTGATGCCTGATCATGGAAGGGCTCACCCTCAGGTTCACTGCTCACAATGCCAGCAAGTGACAGTCACCAGGGACCTAATTCTTGACTTTGAAACAAAGATTGTTCAAGAAAAGCTGAAAGCTGTTTAGTGCTAGTTGTTTCTAACAAGGCAAACAACAATTTTATGTGCATGTGGCTATGGCTATGGACATAAACTGTTCACATTCTGTTAATGGGAGAGGATCCTAGTCAGTTGTTATTTCACCATTTACATAAGTATGACTTACATTTCTCATGCTGTGATAGAAGCTCCTGGAGGAATAAGGGCTTCTTATTTTGACTCCAATTTCCTTCACATTAAGGAAGCAGATAGTGATGAATGGTGCTTCTCTGCCCCCAACTCCTTTGTTTTGTCCCCTGCTCCCCAACTCTGGATACCCAGGCCCTGCAACATTATCACCCACCTTCTTGGTGCTTTTCACCTCAAATAATCCAATCTAGAAATTTCCACACAGGCATACCCAGAGATATTTTTTGCATGTTAGTTTCAAATTGCCTCAAGTTGGCAATCAAGATTAATAATCACATTATGTATAGTAGTTGAAGATTTTTAGATGAGAAAACTTATATTAATGCTTAATAGGTGTCTCTAAAAGTATAATTGAATTCTCATTATAGCAAATACATACTATAAAAAACATTTTGAGTATATGATGTCCACAGGAAGGTACCCATTGGAGATCTCAAAAGACAGGATCATCAGCTCAAACTGTTTCCAACCAGAGCATACAATAATAAACAAAAAATTTACTCCTTTTTCCTCAGCCCCATATTTTCTACCCTTTTAGGGTATGTCTCAGAAACCTAGATGCTAATTTTTATTGCAATACTACCTACTTAAGCCAGAATTTTCAGCTACTGAAAGGTTGGACACACATCACATGCAGTGATATATCAACATATAAAAACAGTAAACATAAAATATTGTTATTCAACAGAAAGGACAAAAATCCATCTTTTATTAGATTCAGAAACTGTACATGATAAAATTTATCATTCTTTAATGATCAAACACCTCAGCAAAATAAGAATAGAAAATTGTTCCTCTACACATCAGACCCATAGGCAGCATCACTCTGAATGGGTACATTTGAATTCTGTTATTTGGAAGAGGATACAAACCAGGATGTTCACTTCTACTTCTCTCATTTTGTGTCATATTGAAAGTCTTATCCAGAGCAGGGGCAAGCGAAAGAAATTATAGGTTTTGAGTAAAAAAAAAAAAGTAGAAGTCAAATTATCTCTATTTGTAACAAGATTTTTTGTCAATTTCAAAACATAAAGACTTCACACACACACACACACACACACACACACACACACACACACACACAATGAAGGACATCTTCAGTCAAATTACAAGGTAAAAAAATCATATGAACATCAGTAGCAACTTTCTATCATAATAAACTTTCTGAAAAAGAAATTGTTTTTACAAGAGTTAGATGATCTCAAGCACTTTGGAAATTCACATAGTTACTGATTGCAGCCTCTAGAAGGTATTGTGCTTTCTCATCCCTCTCTGTTTAGCAGCATCAGTAAGTAGATAAACTTTCAGCAGTGCATGGGGATATTTATCAGATGTACTTTTGTGCTCCCTGGTCAGTACATAAACTTAGCTAACCTTTATTGTAAGGGTAATTCTGAAAATAATTAATTTTGATATAATCTTTCCAGGATTATTGTTTGAATAGTGTGTGATTCCTGGGAAATATTAACCAAGTTGTTCATGCAGTCATTTTCTAATCAATAGGAAGTATCTAAATCAAGGATAATTAATTATTCTTCTCAAAGTTCTTTGAAAAAAAACAGCCAGGGTTGATTCACAATAGGTTCAGACATGAGATTACATAGGAACCTAGAAAATAAGTCTGTGAATGTTGATGACTTGCAGCATCAGTATGAGCTGGGTGGAGAAAAGACTCAAAAGAAGCTTATGATTCTGATGCTGGGACTGATTCTCTAAGAACACAACATTGATGAGAACTCTTTCCATCAAATGTTTCACTGTGAGATTTGTAGACATAACAGATCTTTATGAACCTGTCTCCATGGTTGAAAAGTTGTAAATTTTCCAGAACACCATATTGATCATGGATCTCTGACATTCCTCTCTAGAAATTTCCTAAATGGGTTAAGTGATTTCTCTTAAATCCTACTCTGGTATTAATCAACGTGACATTTAGTTTCCAGAGATTATGATTTCCAGTAACTTTATTTTCAACAAATAATTATCGAGATAGTGTATAAGGTGTATATTTTCATGTCATATTTAATATAATATATACTTAATATGACACATGACACATATCATCTTTAGAAGTCTATTTGAGGAAAAATTTTATGAAATGATATTGATATACAGTACATGCAATGCACAGCTACATATTATATTCTACTGTATTTTATTTTTCAAAATGCTGTTCTTAACCCATTATACAAATTTGATCCTTTGAGGGAAAACTTGAGTTTGATAATTACTTTGATTATTAGATTGTTCATTTAAAAATAATGAACACTCAGTGTAAAATGAAACAATATCTAACTAGCTCAGGATAAACTTATAGTCTCCCTACAAAAAAAAAGGAATAACTGGGTCCCAGAGATGACTTCCCAACCCAACACCACAAGAGAAGACAGTGTGCTCCTCTGTGCACAAATGGTTTATTCTGGTGACTGTGCCAATACAACTCTCATGGTCAAGGTGCATTATTGTCATCCAAACTATCAACTCAAAATATCTCTCACTTCAAATGAAAAGATATAGGTTATTCTTAAGTAAAGCATGAATGACCATGGCCTAGGAACATGGATTCAATTTGCTCCAAATAACAAGCCCCAATATGAAAATGCTTTCATGAACTTTTTATAGATATATGTTGTAGGGAGCCCATGACAGACCAAAGTACAGCTACCAGTAAACTCCAACTTGGGGAACCAATGAGTTTTATTGGGGTCACTTATGGGAATATGAGTGAGGGGTTTCTTACAGAAGCACATATGACCTGAAGACAGATGTATCACTGAAATGTACCCTAGCATGGGTGACAGCTCACAAACCTGGAACCTGGAACACACTGCATAGCCTGTAGGCAGCTCAATAGGTTGAAAAGTGCCCTTTCCACATGATTCCATTGGTCTACATCTCTTCCAGGCAGCTCTGCTAGTTGATATTCCTTCTAGGCAGCTGGTCTTGTCGCAAAGTCTTCTTTGCAGCTTGTCTCATCTGATGGTCTTCTTTGCAGGTTGGCTTGTCAGAGTGACTAAGTTGCTTAAAATGAACTTCCTGTTTACTTAGGTAATATTATATCCTTTGGGGTCTTTGATGTAGTTCAAGACTAGATAGTTATAATTATGGTTTTCCTTGGTTATGATAAAAAAGGGAGATATAAAACTTTAGGCTCACAAATATAGAATAGACAATTAAATATTTTCTTTAATTTTGCCAAATACAAATAGACTAGCTATTATAACTATAATTATTGCTTGAAACCTGTTTGGTTATATGTAATTTTACTATGTTCAAGTTAAAACCTTCCTTTTAAATAGAAAGAAAAGGGGAAATGATAGGTGATACCACTCTGTATGCTGTGAATGTGTTGTTCTGATTGGTTGATAAATAAAATGCTGATTGGCCAGTAGCCAGGCAGGAAGTATAGGCAGGATAAGCAGACAAGAAAAATTCTGGAAAGAGAAAAACTGAGTCAAGGGACACCAGCCCACTGTCCAGGGAGCAGCATGTAATGGCACACAGGTAAATCACAGAACATGTGGCAACATATAGATTAACAAAAATGGGCTGAGTTTAAGTGTAAGAGCTAGTCAGTGGTAGGCCTGAGTTAATGATCAAGCAGTTATAATTAATATAATCTTTCTGAGTGATTATTTTATAAGTGGTTGCAGGGTCCATGGGGCTGGGCATGACTGAAGAAAACTTCAGCTAAAAGTGACTTTCAACCGTCTTTATTGTTTACTCTTGGGAAGGAGGGGCCTGGTGAATCTGGTCAGTTTCAATAACTTCCTGAAGCCATATTGTCAGGTTTATCTTCTGTCTTAAGGAGATTACTTGAAGGATAGGATTTCTAATTGACAGAGGAAACTGCTACACAATATCATAGACCAAAGAAAGTCACAAATCAAGTCATTTTCAAATAAGTTGATGGGTATACCATGTAGGCAGTTGCAGCAAAGAGGGAAAGTGCTCCAATAGGTCTCAAAGCTATCTGATGAAGTTCTGAAATTTGGGTGGTTGGAAGACATGATACATTCTGAAAGATGTTACCAAAAAATTTCAAGACTGCCATGCTGTGGAATAATCCTCTTGTACACTGTAAAGATTTATCACTTGAATTGGTTTAATAAAATGCTGATTGGCTAGTAGCCAGGCAGAATGTAAAGGCAGGGTGACCAAACTAAGGATGATGAGAAGGAGAAGGGTAGAGTCAGGAGTTGCCAGCTGCAGTGGGTGGCTGTTTGAGCCATGCCCTGAAAGCACTATCCCTAGTGAGGCAGCTATAGCTGTTACACCTGCCTATGACTTTGAGGTACCTGTCCCTATGGCATGGCCACCAGGGGAACCCAGGCAGGGGGATTGGGATCCATCCCTGGTGCATTGGCAGGCTTTTGGGAATTTGGTGCCTGTGGTGTGATGACTTGTACAGCCTTGGTGCAGTGGAAAGGGGCTTGGACCTGCCTAGACTCAGTGTGCTGGGCTCTGTTGACTCCCCATGAGAGACCTTGGTTTGGGGAATGTGGGAAGCTGGGGTGGCTTGGGAGAGAGTGTTGGGCATGGGAGGAGGGAGGACGTGGGATCTGCGGGTGGTATGTAGAGTGAGTAGAAAATTTCTTAATAAAGAAAAATGAAAAAAAAAGACTTGGCATACACATATGCAGCTCTCTCTTGGCTAGCTCATGGTTTCAATGCTGAGTTCTTGGACCAGGCCAATCAGTATGGGATATAGCTCAGCTTTCCTGGATCCTACAATAAATCTCTCATGGTTGTGAGTTTACCCCCAAATAAATTCTTTTGATCATTAATTTGATTCCATGGATTGATAGTGATTTAATCACATTGACCAGCTAGGTGCAGAGAAAGCAAGATCAGAATGCTGTACTGAGAAGTTATATTGTTGTTCCCAGGTCACAAGACCCCCAAGCAAGACCACCACAGAGCCATTATCCAATGCAAGCATACTGAGGTTTTTATTAAAAAAAAAAAAAAAAAGTAAGCTTGGTCTACAGTTCAGCATCTGACACATTGCGTAGAGGAGAACAGCCCTGAGCACTCACTTTAAGGAGTTTATATAGGAAAAGTTTACATGCAGCTTGAGATTGGACGAGGGGCTATGCATTCCAGAAGCCATTCTATCCTGGGAATCTGAGTCTAGTACTTAGTATGTTCTAGCTAAGATATGAGAAGATTGTAACTGTAGCTATTAGTCTTCAACCCCATCAGAGATCTGAGAAAGAATATAATAATACCTGAGAAAATGGGAAATGCATGCAAGCCAATATTGAAAATCTTTTGAGAATAGACAGAAACAGCTGGCACCCTGGACAGTCACAAAAAGTTTCTTATCACCATTGGGGCATCCAATTTGGTGACAGGTCTAGAATATCTGACAGACTGTTTTCAAAAGCAGGAATTTTGAAAGGCCATCTTACCCTGTCTTGGCAGAGTTCAGTAGTCCCCTTTCCTTATGTCCTGCTTGTCAAGAAAGGACAACATTCAAAGTGCAAGCAATCGAAGTAAGGGCAGTTCTTTGCCCAGTAGACCATTACACATCAGGAAGAAGACAAACTTCCAAACAGGGTGTCTTAAGTCCAATATTCTCTTGGGATCAGATTGATGCTGCCAGGAGCAATCGTGTCTTACATCAACAGAATTCCAAGTTATTTAAATGTCATATTCTCTAAATCTATGAAGTGTTTGAAGATTACCTGTCCATCTGACCTATGTATCTGTAAATCTGGACAATCTAACTTACATAATGATAGAGCTGAAAAGCATGGATAACTATAAATCTGTAAGTCTTATCTAATCTAAATAATCTAAGGACTAAGACTTCATATAAACAAGGTAAACAACCTGTAAACAAATGTACAGTAAAGAACAATGACCTCAAAATTATGACAATACAAAAAATATCTTAAATAGGGGTAGAAATGTATAGTGCAATATGACGACATGTATCAGTATACAAATATCTTAAACAGAAATGGAACATATATACAGTATGACAAATATAATTTTACATTTGCACAAGATATTTCAAATTGGAGTAGAAATACATGTACAATACTCTAGTAGGATAGGCACATAGGGTTGAGGAAATTGGCTCAGACCAGTAGCCTAGGCATGCACATAATATATTCCTTAAGAGCCAACCTGAAGTCGGCCTGAGGGCCTAGCAATAGGAGCTGTCAGAGTTCCTGGTCACTGTCAGAGTTCCTGATTGTACCAAGCCAATGAGGGATGACTACACAGACTGAGTACTGGAAGGAGGTTATATAAGGCTTTCCCTGTTATTGAATAAATAAGTTTGCTATTTTCCTTCAACAGACTCCCAGTGTCTGTCCTGTTAACACTGCACTTTCTCACCCTCTCCCTGAGGGAGCCCTTAGAGTCCAAGCCACATCTGGTGCTTGAATGTGGGGCTTCTGTTACTTTGTTTCTCCCAGTCCAGGTTCTGATCAGCTCCCTCTCTTCACTTGTGGTGCTTGACAGCACCCCCAAGATCACCGGTGTGTTTCATTGAGAAGGCCCCTCAGTGTTGTGTTCTTTTGGTCCCTTTGGCAGGTAAGCATTAGGACCCCCATTTCTTTCCTTCTTTTTTGTTGTCTGTCATGTTTGCCCATCCTGTTAGGAAGACACAGTTTTTTTTTTTTTTTTTTTTCATTCTGGTTCATCCAGCACTTCCACATACATGGATTTATCCCCCAGTAGGTGGGACCAAGCCTCGGCTTCCAATCACTGTCCCTCATCCAGAGACACAGTGTGGGCATGTGGTCATGGCCCAAAAAACCATGAAAGTCCCCCACTAAGCAGTCATAAAGGTCCAATACAAATTTTCATCCCTTTGAAAAGATGAGTAATTTTTTCATCACCCCCAACACTTCCCTGTCAGATATCTCTATGATATTCGGTGATGAGGGGACAGACAATTTAGGGCCCATGAAATCTGTCAGTTTAATTCCCAGGAAATCTGCAAAGGAAAAATGTAACTGTCAGTTTGAGCCCTGAGAAATTTGTCAAGGAGAAGGTAACTGTCAGTTTGGACTCCCCGAGATATCTGTCAATTTGGGCCCAGAGATATCTGTCTGTTTGGGCCCCAGAAAATCTGTCGTTTGGGCACCGAGATATCAGTCAGTTTGGGCCCTGTGAAATCTGTCAAGAAGAAAGTAACTGTCATTTTGGGCCCCCTAAAATCTGTGAAGGTGAACATAGCTTTCAATGTGGGCTCCCTAAAATCTGTTAAAAAGAAGGCAGATGTCATTAAGGCATGAGCTGATGCCCCCTCTGCTCCACCACCACCACTGGCAGATACCCCTGTACCACAGTATTCTTGGAGCAATCTACCCGAATACCAGCCTGCCTCAGGAGATGGCTATGCTTCCACAGTACCAGATGTCTTACAACCCTCACAACCTGTGCCACTGTCAGTCCATAGGCCCATAGAAGGCTTCCCTCTCAATGTGGGCCCAAACTCTGAAGAAAAGCCCTGGATTCCCACCCCCATAGGTCATCTCTCCCTCATCAGAAAGGCAGCCAATGAGTCAGGCCCAGATTCCCCATTCTTTCAGCAAGTCCTTGCTCAATGGTCCAAGCAGTTACCATTGTATTTTGATTGGTACCATTTGCTTAAAGCTATGTTGGAGCCTACAGTCTTTCTTAGCTGGAAATCAGCCTGTGAGGATCAGGCAGAATCACAGGCCCAGATGAACATCTTCCTTAATGTCCAGGTGACCTATGATAGACTCACAGGGCATGGGTAATATGTCCATCCTGTGTACCAGCCACACATTGGTTTGAATGCCTATTTTCAACATGTCTCAGACATGGCCCTCAAGGCCCTACAAGAAGCTCAGCCTGACCTACAACCACTGGGTGTCTCTTCCAAGGATCAAACCTCTCCTCCTAGTGAGATGGAGAGATCCTATCTCCCTCCAGTGGCAGCTGCCAGCCCCCTTGCTAATCTGTGAGAGAGGGTATGCTTGTGTTTTTCCTCAGAGTGCCACTATGCCAATATGGATCCCAGCAAAAGATGTGTGTTTGGCCATAGATCAGCCTGCTTCCACCAAGGAGAATATCACCCAGAATGGGTAATGTATATACTCCCCTTTCTTGCTCTCATTGCCCCTCTAAAGATTGAAGGCTTGTGGATCCTTGCTTTTCCTCATTTTGTGTGATGCCTTTTGAGATGAGGAACATTAGTTTAGCAGTCCAGGAACTAGATAAATATATTAAGGGTCCATGGTCAGGTAAGTTTCTAGATTATCTATTACATCTAACACATGAAAATTTCCAATTAAATCAGACAAAAGCACAGGTTATGGCCTTTGATTCTTTATTTTTTGAAAAAGTTTGGCATAATATAAAGAGACTGTTTGATCCCTCCTGGATTTCTCTTACCTTTTGATTGGTGGGGTGTTGCTTTTGATCTTTCTCCTTTTTAAGTGTCTCCTATAGCACATCTAACAACAACAGGCAACCACTAAAGCAACTCTATAGGTATTAATGGCTCTTGGACATCCAACTTATAGCCCTCCACAGGAGATTATGCATGCCTGGCTTTCTGAAATTCAAAAGGATGCTGCTTGACACTCCCTACCAGGGGTGACTCCCAACGGATGGATGCTCTTTGAGTGTTGGTGGTCAAAAATGGGCAAGAGCTTATTTGGCAAGCCAACCTAACACAGGCACAGTCCAGTTGCTGAGCACCCCCCCACCACCATACCCCCAGGCAGGGTCATCAAGGCCAGAGCAAAGAACTGCTACTCCCACTGAGCTGAGTGCCCATGTAATAAAATAAAAGGGTGGATATGCAGTAGGACAGGCCCATAGGGTTGAAGAAATTGGCTTACACCAGTAGCCAAGGCATGATATAATGTACTCCTTTAGAGCCAACCTGGAGTCTGCCTGAGGGCCTAGCAACAGGAGCTGTCAGTGTTCCTGGTCACTGTTAGAGTTCCTTGTTAAAGTTCCTAGTTGCTGTCAGTGTTCTGATTGTGCAGAGTCTGCCTGAGGACCTAGCAACAGTCACTGTCACAGTTCCTGATCATGCCCAGCCAATGAGGGATGACCACACAGAGTGGGCACTGGGAGGAGGGTATATAAAGCCTTCTCTGTTGTTGAATAAATGATTTAGTTATTTGCCTTCGATGGACTCCCAGTGTCTGTGTCATTGATGCTGCACCTTCTCACCTCTTCCCCAGAGGGAGTCTTTAGAATTTAAGCTATACAATACAAGACATATAGTTTTGTATTTGTATCAATATACAAAATATCTTAAATGGAAATATAAAAATACTTTACATTTGTATCAATATACAAGAATCCATGCTGCGCGATGGTGGCTCATGCCTTTAATCCCAGCACTCAGGAGGTAGAGCCAGGTGAATCTCTGTGAGTGAGTTCCTGGAAAGGTGAAAAGCTACACAGAGAAACCCTGTCTCAGAAAACAAACAAAGAAACAAAAAAACAAAAAATCAGAAGACAAAAACAAAAAAAAACAAAACAAGAATCCATATCAGTGCAGATTATTTAAAGCAGATATTTTACTAAATTAGTTCAGTAGTATATATAATAATTTACCTCAATATCCTATACCTGCTGTGGGATGGACTGTATGTCAAATTGCTCTGATTGGTCAATAAATAAAACACTGATTGGTCAGTGGCCAGGCAGGAAGTAGGTGGGACATGGAGAGAGGAGAATTCTGGGAAGCAGAAGGCTGAGGGAGAGAGTCACTGCCAGCTGCCGCCATGACCAGCAGCATGTGAAGACGCCGGTAAGCCACCAGCCACGTGGCAAGGTATAGATTTATGGAAATGGATTAATTTAAGTTATAAGAACAGTTAGCAAGAAGCCTGCCACGGCCATACAGTTTGTAAGCAATATAAGTCTCTGTGTTTACTTGGTTGGGTCTGAGCGGCTGTGGGACTGGCCAGTGACAAAGATTTGTCCTGACTGTGGGCAAGGCAAGAAAACTCTAGCTACAAATGGCGCCCAACGATTTGGCAAGAGTTTTCACTTAAAACCTGAGAAAAGATTCTAAAACGGAACTAAAAACAGCTTCCTAATTGTCTCTCTCAAATGAACAGCAGCTGCCGGTTTGAGTTACTGGTGGGTTCCTGGCATGTGTGCTTGACCTGCAGTATGGCGGGAATGAGGCCTCTGCAAGTGAGGCCTCTGCAAGTGAGGCCTCTGCAAGTGACAAATTAAGCTGCGTGGTGGATTTAGCCTTTGCTAGTACAAAACAAAAAGAGGTTTCTGGGCTACACGCTGCTTTGATGAGAAGCATAGACCCACTATTTCTGAGAATTGATGGCTCCCAAAGCTGGTGGAAAACGTACCGGCGCCATGTTGGGAAGCTGAAGTGGGCGGAGCCAGCAGCCACAATGCCATTTCAGGCTTAAAAGGCTGCAGTTTAAAGCAATAGGCTCAAGGTAATATAAAAAATAAGCCACATAAAGATGGCTATCACACAGAGAATCTGGATTATGTTCTCTTTGATATTTGTAACTGAAGAAAAAACATTTGATGCAAAAGCTGTTGAGTTATGCCAAAATGTATATTTTAAAGGTACCTTGACTTCGAAATTTGGATATAAGGATATGTTGCTTTAGAAAGGAGGCTCTGCTTTTGTTTCTACAGAAATCCAGAGGCTATGGATTTGTTCCATATTAAGATACATCAGGTTTGACCAGCCAAGACCACCTGAAAGGTTTCCGATGACACCACGGCCCATATGATCCTAAAATTTTCTTTGTGTCTCCATAAGATAACTGAATCAGAGCCACAACTTTTCTAGAGTTAAAGAGATATAACTCTTCGGCAGTGAAATATTACCCTGTGTATGTTGGTACCAATAGGTTCTTTCCTTCTGCTGTAGACATCTGGGTATCAAAGTCCTTATGATTTCTGGAAGATGGGTACTTCTATTATCCTGTAAAGACAGAAAATAGAACCCTGCCCCAACCCTTGTTTGTTAAGTTTTTCTTACAAGTGTGTAGAGGTGTGACATCAGTGGATGAGTTATTACTTCTCCTCATCTCTTATATAACATTTAAAGAACCAGCCTTAATATTAATACTTCCCAGGGCTCAGGAGAGAAAACTACAAATGGCGAGGACTATTTTTGGGAAATAGAATCTCAAGACACCAAGTTCAATAGTACACTTGCTTTAATTCCTCTGGGATGACATCCTATTTACACAGCTTCAGTTCTGTTCTTGTGCCTAGCTCCTTTCTTGCCCAATTTCTCTCTATATTTATATACTGCTCCCTCTGAATTCTATCTTAATTCTCTCGTTTTAAGTCTGCCTCATCTAGGTCCTTTTCATCTTGTTCTTACCCAGCTAGTACTTCCCCATCTGGCTCTTCCTCATCTTCCATCTCATCCACTCATTCTCCATGGTCAAAATCTTCCTTATCCCTCTCCATTCTCCATCTCTAAGTTTTATCCAAGTTTCTCAGGAATCCAGTTATAAAACTAAGCAATAGCAATCCCCTGGTCAAGCAAGGTCACCAGGCTTGATTTCTACAGGTTCATAAAGGTAGATAAGTATTTTCCTCAGGCAGTGACCACCAGGCTTTTTTTTTTTTTATAATCCAAAATGGGAGTTGTAAAATAGGAGGTTAACTGAGTGCTAATGACTGGTTAGTTTATAAAAAAGGGGGTCTATGTGCCCAGTCTACATTCCAAGAAGTGGTTAGGTAAGAAGTTAGGGGTCTATAAAGTTATTAAGGCTGTAAGAAAGGAGGGTCAGAGCTAAATTGTGTAAAGCTGTTACTTAAGGTCCACCTGTCCTAGGCAGTGTTTCCTTGTGTAATTTACCTTAAATCAGGAAACTAGCATGTGTGGTCTGGACTGTTATTTCTGTTAGTCCTTGAAAGTGGCTAAGGGAGATATCTGATTCCAGTGCTGAAAGGGGAGAAATGGATGGGCTGGAGGGAAGGAAGCCTTTCTTGAGGCTGTTCTCCAAATATTTTGAATGTATATGTCCAAGGTGTGATCAGTCCACACTTTTAGCAATTCTTAGGGAAAATTCAATTGCAAAAACTATGAAGGCACACATGACTTTCATAACAGAAGACGGCTGATATATAACAAGCCAAATAATACCAAAAGCTCCTTGGAAAATGGCTTCCTCTGAAGGAATTCCTTCATCCCTTTAGGTAGTGGCTTTGCCATAACCAGCTGAATTCTTCTAATATTTTCCTGCAGACTGTAGCATTCATCAAGGGGTTTCTCCTATTCAATGGTTTTTGCACAAAACACTGGCACAAGGTGGGGCTATTTAACTTTCCCTGTGGGAGGACTTCCCATTTTTTTCTCTTGACTGGCTGGGTATTATTATAATTAGGTACTATGAAAGCAAATTTTTCTCTATCTTTTTATTGTAAAGGTATGTTAAAGAAACGGTCTTGGGGCTGGAGAGATGGCTTAGGGGTTAAGAACACTGGCTCTTCTTCAAGAGGTCCTGAGTTCAATTCCCAGCACTGATATGGTGGGTCACAACCATCTGTAAAGAGATCTGGTTCCCTCTTCTGACCTGCAGGGATACATGCAAGCAGAACACTGTATACATAATAAATAAATAAATCTAAAAAAAAAAAAAAAAAGGAAACAGTCTTTTAAGTCAATAAGTGTAATAGACCATTTTTTGAGTAATAGAAAGAGCAAGGGTGTCCCATTCTGAGGGAGCCCATAGGCTGGATTACTTTATTAATGGCTCTCAGATCAGTCAGCATTCTCCATTTACCAGACTTCTTTCTAATAAGAAATACAAAAGAATACCATAGGCTGGTAGATTCTTCAATGTGTTGAGCATTTAACTACTCTGGAACTAGCTGTTCTAAAGCTAGTAGTTTCTTTTTTGTCAGAGGCCATTGTCTAATCAAGACAGATTTATCAGTTAGCCATTTTAAAGTTAGGGATGTTGGTACTTCTGAGCATTCAACAGCAGTTGTGCTCTGTTTTGTGCAGCCTGAATGACTGGTGGCCTTTTTAAAATAGTATCTTATAATGCTATTCCTAGAAACATGAATTGATCTGTATTCCATTTCTGAGATTGTAGGAATTTTAATCTGGGTATTCCACTGCTGTAACTGATCTTGGCCCCAGAGATTTACTGCTACATTTGCCACATATGGCTTCAGCCTTCCTCTATGTTCTTCTGGCCCTATGCATTCAACCCATCTCAAACTTTGTTTTACTTGAGATAGGGTTCCAATCCCTAGAAATTGGACATCTACCTCTTGAAGAGACCTATTTGGATTCCATGATTTTGGTGTAATTACAGTCACATCTGCACCTGTGTCTACCAGGCCCTCTAGAACAATGCCATTTATCCATACTCTAAGCTTTGGTCTTTGTTCATATATGGAAGTCTGCCAAAATATTCATTTTATGGCATTTTTTTGGAATTTCTGATTTATTTATCAGAGCTGTTATATCATCCAGTGCAGTATCATTCTTTACTTGAGACACTGGGTTATTTAATTGTCCTTGAGCAGTATTTCCTCCACAGTGGCTGAAAATGTTTGGACCATGTTTGTTTTTTTGGGCCTGTGAAAGGTCCTCTCAAGGCATTTCCCATTGATAAAGAGTTGCCTCATATATCTATTGTTAATCTGCATTCATTGGTCTAATGTCAGCCTTTGCCATACCTTCTTCATAATTCAGAAAATTGGAGTCTCCCATTTGGGTTACTTCTAGAAGAAGTATTGCTTCTAGGAGCACCCTGTGTACAGTTTCTTCTCATATGACCTGGTGTAAAACATTTGGCATTTTGAATCTCTCTTCTTCCTCTGGAAATTGTCTCTCCTATCCAAGCCTCATTACCATAGTTAAGAGACTCAACTCCATTTGTATGTTGTACTATTCCTCCAAAGGTGCCAACCTGATCTTTAAAAAGTGTAAGTATTTTTTTGCATTCTGTATTAGCATTGTTAAAAGCCAAGGATTCAGTTACTACTTGTATTAGTCCTTGGTCTGATACTGTCTTGTTTATAGTCATGGCCAGCCTTTGTAAAAAAAATCAGTAATTGGTTATGGTGGCCCTTGGAAAATGTTTGTTTATAGATCAGATGGTTTCCCTGGTTCTGGAAGTTTTGCCCAAGAATTTAAAGCTGCTGTACAGTACAAGAATATTGTGTGCTCATCAAAAGTAGCTTGTACATTTCTATAAGCGAAATGGCCCTCACCAACAATTTGATCTTGAGAGATCTCAAAACTTCTGATCTTACCTTGCTGTTCCTTGGTTCTAGCTTCCTCTCTCAACCAGATTTTTTATTGTAACTGCTATTTATTTTCTAAAACATCTGAGATAAACTGTCTATTTGTAGAAGACCATGTATTTAACAACTGTTTTATGTATGCTGAGTGTATATTATAAGTGACCACCACTTCTTTAATGTGTTTTAAATCTCTTATAAGAATAGGTTGCAGGGGCTGGAGAGATGGCTCAAAGGTTAAGAGCACTGGCTATTCTTCCAGAGGTCCTGAGTTCAATTCCCAGCAACCACATGGTGGCTCACAACCATATGCAATGAGATCTTGTGCCCTCTTCTGGCCTGCAGATATATATGCAGGCAGAACACTGTATACATAGTAAATAAATAAATCTTTAAAAAAAAAAAAAAAGAATAGGTTGCAAAATATATTCCATATATGGCTCAGGATGTTTATCACCTGCTGGCTTCTCATGGATGGTGACAGGATAAGCCATTGTATAAGAGCCACCTGGCAATGTTATGACTTGTATGGCTTTGAACTTCTGTATAGTAGTTTCTTTGTCATATTTACTGAAAAATTCTTCTAGAGCTTGAAATTGAGCACCTATGGTCTGTTGCAGTGTTTGAACCTCCTCTGTTGTAAAGGATTCTAGAGATTTCGTGGAATTATGCAACTTTCTATGTTCTTCTGATACATATGATTCCATAGACTTTATTTTCACCAATCAACAATAATCTTTCCTCCTTATAAATTATCTGAATAGTGTTAACATTGCTCTGAAGAGTTATTGTTTTATCCACTCATACTTATTATCAATAGAGTTAAATCTGGTTGTACAATTATTATTAATGGACTGAAGTTCTTGTGGTAAGTCAGTAGATTCCAAATAATAAATCCATCTTAAGTCCTTATTACTACTCTGCAAAGCCTGAAGTTCTCGTGGTAGTTAGCAATTTCCAAAGAAAGAATCATTTTATTTAAGTCTTCATTACTAGCTTGTAAAGTCTGTGCCAGTCCCATTAATACCTCAATTTTGTTGTTATTATTAAGCCAATTTTTCAGTGATAAGGTAAGAATTATTATGCTAAATGACATAATAGTGAATAATATATATATATATATATATATATATATATATATATATATATATATCAGGAAGGTCATATATGTCCTGTAAAAATGCATTTATAATATAAGCAAACATTTTTTTAAATTATTGAGATGTAATATTTTATCCATTTTTTGAGAAATATTCAAAATTTATAAAGAAAATTTTATTAATTTGTTTATGTATTAATCAGTTTTAAGGTGTAAAATTAACGAGTAATTTTACCTTAGATGAATCCTTGAGGGTTGATGTCCCAGTACTCATGATGGTTTTTTGGGTGTAGTAGCGGGGTTCAGCCAGCAGATGTCACAGGTGTAGCTCTTAAGCAGATCCTGAAGCATGTTCTGAGCATATGGGATAGGGGGATGCAGCTGCATGTCAAATTCAGCAGCTCCCTTGCACCCTACCAGTGGAGCCACAGGGTAGGGTCAGTCTGCTGCAGAGATGTGCTTCCTCACCCAGGGAATGGATGGCCAGGGTTCAGTGGACCCAGGGAAGACTTCATGTGTCTAGTGAAGCCACAGGTGGCAGCAGCCATGGGCAGGCAGATAGGAGCCTGGAGGGCTGGCAAAGCTGTGGCTGGTGAGTGAGTGCTCAGCTTCCTCTTAAGCTACCACACACTAGGTGTACTCAGTGGCATGTATGTGATCCGGCAAGAGCATGCAGTTTGTAAGCTGTAGCTAGGTCTAAATGGGCCCAGGAGCAGTACCAGCAGTACTGGGTGCTTCCAAAGCCTGTGGGCAGAGATCTGTGGAAGCTATCTGTGTGGGTAAATGGCCTAGAAATGGCCAACCCAAGATCCCACATGGGGGAATTGTGGGCCAGATAATGGGATTAATCCACGGAGTCTTATTTTTTATTTATTTATTTATTTATTTATTTATTTATTTATTTATTTATTTATTTATTTATTTTTTGAGTCAGGCTTTCTTTGTGTTGTTTTGGTGCCTGGCCTGGATCTTGCTCTACAGACCAGGCTGGCCTTGAACTCATAGAGATCTACCTGACTCTGCCTCCCAAGTGCTGGGATTAAAGGCATGTGCCACCACTGCCCCGCACCACTGAGTCTATTTACTGAGCAAAGGAATTTATTTGAGAGTGATTTATCGTAGGGTCCAGGAAAGTTGAGGTATGTCCTACACTGATCTGTCTCGTCTAAGATCTCAGCATCTTAGAGGAGGAAGCAAAGAGAGAGCATGTACATGCACCCCAGGTCTTAAGGGTCCCCCCGCCACCGACCACTCCCCAGTGACATGTACCTCAAGGTATTAGTTAGGTGTAACAATTACCATCTACCTCACTAGGGGAGGTGCTTCAGGGCATGTCTCAAACAACCACCCACTACAAGGTTAGAATAAGAAGTTGTCAATGAATAGATATGGGATCAGGAATGAAAGACCACAATAATGCCCAGGAGAATGTGGCTCTCGCTCTGGAACATTGGAACTCTCCATAATAATGAAGTTTTGATCAGTCAATCTGTCCTAATAAGTATTTAACATGAGGCTTTTGTTTTTATTTTGGAATGTTTAGTTAATGGATTAAATGATTTAAATCATCATCAAGTACAGAGGTGATTTGGGCATCTCTGAACTCAAGCTTCCATTCAGTAGTGTGTTATTTTATGGTGGCTGTCGGGAATTTGTTCAAAACCAACATAAATATATCCCCTTGTGGTTTTATTTATAGTGGGATATATAAGTGGTGTGACCATAGAATTAGAACCCAGAGATCTGATTTCAGGTCAAGGAGATCATAATAAGTGATGAGCGGGGTCTGTTCCCTCCAGATGATCCAAGGGAGAAACCACATCCTTGCCTTTTCTACATTTCATTATTTTGTTTCTGGTCCTTTTACTTTTTCACTATGGACTCTTCAACCAGCTTCAAGCCAGCAGCATAGCATTTTTTTCCATGGGTATAAGAATGATGTGATGTCACATAAACTGTAGTCATGAAGAAATGTAAAGAAATATTTATCATAGGGCTAACTCAACCACGATGAAGGAAGCAGTAGTTTGAGGGATGTGGCATGAATCAGAACAAGATTCTGAATTCCATGAACCAACCAGGATCCTGAAATCAGACATGAAAAGAAGGCATCATAGTCCATTTACGCTACCACAACAGACAGAGACTGGATGTCTTCTTAAAAAGAGGTATTTACTGAATATCTTTTAATGAAGAGGTCTGGAGGCTAAAAGTCAAATATCAGAGTTCTAGCTTGATCAGGCTGTGTCTTCTTCATAGCAGACTCCTGATTTCTCCTTAGATCTTCACATAGAAGATGTCAGCAGGAGAAGCTGGTGACATATCTAGATGTTAGAATGCTTGCCTAGCATAGCTGAGGCTCTGGGTTCAATCCATGGTACCAAAAAAGAAAGAGAGAAGGAAAAACGTGAAGCAATAAGTTGGAGAGTTGGGAAAAAAAGAAATAAAAAAGGCTTTTCATATAAAGTCACTAATATCAATCCCAAGGGCTTCTTCTTCCTGACACATTTTCATCCCATAGACCTCACTTCTGACACCTCCACACTGAGGGTTGTTATTTCAGCACATGTACTTTGAGAGCAAGCAAACATTTGGCGCATTGCAGAAAAGTTCATTTCATGATTCAGTTATGTTTTATTACCTAATCTCATTTAATTTCTATTATTCATATTAGTAGAAGATTCAAATATCCATATAAGGAAGAACTTTGATCTCATCTGAACTGCTTCTTGAATGGAGCTGTTCTGATGTGTTGCCTCTCAAGCTCAAGTTTCAGTGATGGTTGAAGTCATGGTCTGTACATTTCTTGGTATAACTACAGCTTTGACAAGAGTTATCTCCTAAATATTGTCCTGCATTTCTTTGTATGTATATGTGTATGAGTATGAAATTTAGCTAATCATTGAGAAGGAAGTGATTAAATATTCTTTGCCCAGGACCCTATGTTAAATAAGTACCAGCTTTGCCATCAATGAAAACGCTGAGTCTATGTTGAGGAGGGCCTGCCCAGCTCCCATAATTTTATTAAAGCCTCATTTTCCTCTTTAAGGGGAAGAATGAAAGAAAAAGTCTTTGGCTTTTATAACCATCCCTAGAAATAACCTTTTGTATAAAGTAAGTTTTGGGCTTGGCAACTGAACCCTCAGAACTACTTGCTTGGCCCAGCAGGTACTGTGCAGAGAAAAACATTCTGGCAAACAGAGCAAAAGTTTAGGAATGCATACATGTATGTACTTGTTGAAAATTAATGAGCAGTCATGGTAACTGCCTCCCAAATTTCCTTTACTCTATGCAGTGATTGTTGGTTTAAGGAATCATTCTTACATAATTATCTAGTGAAAGACAGTAAATGAGGTACACACTCAGAGAGTAAGATGGAATGCCAAGAATGTTTTACAACCTGTATTTTTACTTCCTAGACATCAAATAAACAAGTTTTGATTCCACAAACAACTGTGACTGCAAAATGCAGCTGTTAGGGCATTGGCAAGAGCTCTTGTTTGCATGTTAGGTAACAGCTGTTGAGCAATTGTGCCATTAACTCAAAAGGCCTTTGTAAAACAGGAAACAAGTTTCCAAAATGAAATGGAGGCAGGAGTAGGGGAGGATTGGAAGAACAGAAGTTTCTATCCCAGTTCAAGCTATCCAAGTGAGAGGTACAGAGTACTCAAGGACATTAAAAACGTACTGCCTTAGAATATAGAAGAATATTCTGTGTTCCAGACCTGACTTGCCTCCTGTTTTTTTCTAAATACAATTAGTTCAAAAACATAATAACTCTTTCATTCATCAGTTGTCTATTGCTCCTTTTAATCAGCATAGACTAAGTTACAACAGAATTGTTATGTCCCAGGAAGATGAAAGTATTTCCTATCTGATTCATGAGAAAAAGTGTGCCAATCCCTGCCAGGATGAATGAAAGGTTAAACATAATTTCTGTGTATGTAACTACTCCTGAGGGGACCCCAAGCTGATCTTGAGCCTATGTGGGGATCATCTTATGGCTATCAAGACAGAGGTGGAAAAGAGGAATAACAGACTGGATATGCCTTGCCTGAAGTGAGGTTTCAGACTTATACCGTGAGGCCTATGATCATAAGCTGTATTCCTCTGTGTGTTTACAAAATGAGAAGCTTGGTTCAGGGTGGAAAGAGAACAGGATCCCAAACTCCTGTTCCTGCCCCTAGCTAAGTCCCCATGCAGGGGAGATGGCAACTGTACTACAAAGAAGTTGTCACTGTTCGTTCTTAATAACCAGAGCATCCAAAGAGTTTTATCTTGTTCCTTCTCTAACTTGTGCTGAAGCAGCAACATAGAGAAGCATTGTATTCAAAATGAAAATGCTACATTTAAAAACTGCCCTTTACAACGTTCCTGGCTCAAACTGTTCAGAATTTAAACTCTTAGGGGGTGCAGTTTACAATCTTTCTTTGTATAGTGCCTGGACTCTAGTAAGACTCAGTGGTTCTCACCCTTCTTAAGGCTGTGAAACTTTAATACAGTTCCTCATGTTGTGGTGACCCACAACCATAAAATTATTTTGTTGCCTCTGCATAACTGTGATTTTGCTACTGTTATGAATTGTTAAATAAATATCCGATATGCAGGATATCTGATATGTGACCCCCCCCAAGGGGTCGAGATCCACAGGTTGAAAACTAATTATTCACAGGTCCAGACCCTCCCCAAAACTTCCATTACTTTTGCTTTCAAAGACTCTTCACATTCAAAGAGTATAATGCTCTCTGAGGGTCTGTGTGTGACCATGAACTCTGACTGAAAAGGCCTGGACAATTTTTTGTTCCCACTGAAAAGACAAAGATAATTTGAGGATCTGATTTGATACTAGGACTGCTACTCAGACTGGAAATAGACCTGTTTGGCTGACTTTTTAAAGGTGGCCAAAAACAGTCTAGAGAGAGAGCCTTTCTCCCCAGCATCATTCTGACCTGGGACAAAGATGTGTATTCTGGCAGCTTTGACCTGAAGATTCATGGTCTTCTCTCTCCAGCTCCTATTGAGAACAAGAGCCTTTTCTTTTCCACTTCACTAATTCCCTGATTCCCAGTCTATCAGAGAACATAAAGTTACACAAGAACATAAAAAGTCATGAAAGACCCAGAAAACAATAACTGACTTCCAGTGTCAGGAGCTTCCTAAACTAATTCATCTCTAAATAATGAGCAGTCTCCAGATGGAAGTTCAGGGCTGAGGTGCAGGTTCCTTAAGGTTCCCAGCCCTAAGTGTTACAAGAGAGTTTGTCCTTTCTACCCTGCCCTGAGACTGCCCATCCAATCATATCCCAATATGCAAATGATCCTTCCTGCATGCAAATAAAAAGGATCAAGTGCTCTGTCAGAACCAAACTGCTGAGCCTGTCACCTGTGTTCCAGGAGCCAAACCAGCAATGTCTTCTCCTGCACAACCTCAAGTCCCTGCCCCGCTGGCCAACTTGAAGATCCAATATACCAAGGTAAGACACTTGCAAGTGGGGCTTTCCCTGGGGGCCTGGTTAAAGTATAAGTCAATTGCAGTTTCTGTTAGAGCTGTTTGCTAACATAAAAATATAATGCTTGCTAAGTTAGTGGCCTGATTCCGTGATGAATTCTAAACCATAGCAGACAACCTCTCACGAGTTTATATCTTGACATATGTCCAAGGAAAAGAGATTTTCTTCTGTGCAAACAGTTCCTGTGGCAGAGTGCAAAGAACCAGGGTGAGCAACAGTTCTACTAACCCTGTGCAGTGAGTGCTTATGGTAAGGCAGACAAACAGAGGAACTTCCTGGAAAAAGCCAGACATTCGGAAAAGTGTCTCCCTCTCTCAAAATAGCACACTGAAGTAGGAAAACATAACCATGTATTTGCTGACATTGTTGAGGTTGGAGGATCTAAACCTGAACATTGAATGGAGGCTGCTGCCCAACCCCCCAAATGGACTTGAATTATTTTTCTTATTTTGAGATAGGCACAATACTTGTTTATTTCTCCAGGCTAGTTTGCTGTTTTTTTGGAGAAAACATGCCATTGCTAGCTGCTAAATATTTAGAGGCACAAGAGGAAGAGGCTGACCCAGGCTTTGGAATCTGCAGCCAGGGAGAGCAAATGATCGGACTGGGCTTGTCCTGAGGGACTCTTGTAATTGTGTCTACTAAGTAGTTTCATGGCTATTTCTTTAGCAGATCTTAAGATTCCAAAATTAAGAAATAAATATAGCACACACACACACACACACACACACACACACACGCACACACACGCATACACACACACACACACACACACACACCACACACACACACACACACACACACACACACCACACACACACACACACACACACACACACACACACACACACACACACACCTTCCCTCCACCACAACATACACCCCAGTTATTAGAAAAGTCACTTAAATTTAGCTGTGTTTCAGTATAATGAAGAAAACAAAGTGAGAGATGAACTGTTCAACTCTGGAGAGAATCAGTCTCACTTCTAAACTAAACAATGAAATCCAAGAATGTTAAAGTTAATGAGAAGAGCCTGATGCCCTCTCTCATGTATTTCTTTTTCCTTTTGAGCAAATGGATGTGGTTTTGAATCACTGAAAGCTTTTGCATTTTCCCAAGCACCTGAAGTGGTAGAGCTGCCTGGCTTAGGGGCTCTTTGCTTAGGACAAGTTCTGCAGATAGAACTTGAGCTAAGAACTTGGCTGTTGCCCATAAGCAGCTAGAAGTGTCCTCAGGCATGATTTCACAAGGTTTTGATTGAGAGAAAGTGTTTTCAATTTAGATTTAGATTTTGACAAGTCAGAATATGCAGACTATAATGTGTCCACACTCTCCAGCAATTCACAGATGTCAAAGGTGTGTGCACACCATAGACATCCTCCACACACTTTCTCATTTGCAAGAAATTACTGTTACAATCTACAAACCAGGTAGTTCAAGAAGATGGGAATTGTTGACACTGCTTATATAGTTAGATTTGAATCACAAAAAAAGCGTTTGATTTGCATGATTTCAATTGAAAAGGTAATTTGGGCATCAAGATCCCCCTCTTCCTTTCGTTAATTTGTCATTTATGAATTTTGCTAAGACTTTGTGTGTGTGTGTGTGTGTGTGTGTGTAGGAAGTTTTAAAGTGAACTGTCTTTCCTCTGAATTATTTCCTTTAGCACTTATTAATTTAAAATGAGGTGAAAGCACTAGAAAATTGAGGTATTCCTTAAAGTCCCAAGTATAAGCACAGGACCAGTAGTTCCTTAACAGTTGTTTCCAGATTGAAATTTCCTCACTGGAAACATATTACATAATGACATTTGAGGAAGAATGATGGGCTTAAGTATTTAAGAGGCAAGAATGCATTTGTTTGGTGTTCAAATACTTCTCTAGTTAATAATAAACAATGCCACTCAGGGAATTTTGATTTTTCCATGTATCTTCTATGTAATTCTGGTCTACTCAGTAAGCACTATATCTTTGATGTGCTGGTTACAGCATTTCACACATGGGAGACTACCAGTTATGTATGCAATTAAATCTCAATGGGGAGCTTTCTCTATGCCTGGGAACATTCCTTTTACTGTGTCCCCTAAAGAATTATATTTGATTTTCCCTCTTAAGAGGGGTTGAAACAATGGCTGTTAACTCATCTCCTGGTTGCAAAGCATGAAAGGGAGGGGTTAGAAATATTTGTCAAAAGGCTTTGCCTGAGCAGTGTCTCAATTTCTATATTATTTTCCTCACTGTTTTAATTTTATTCTTTATTATTGCAAGAGGCATATGCTATTGATATCAGGAAAATACCAGGTCATTTCTTGGGGTTCTCAGTCTCATTAGTGGAATAATTTATGAATAGAACCAAATGAAATCTGGAGGACTATTATTGGAACTTAGAAGAAAAACCCCAGGGCAAGTCAGATGTAAAACCTCAGTAGCTGCCCTCAGAAGGAAACTGGAAAAGGAGGGGAATATTCCTGTCATTCAAACTGGCCTTGACGTAGAACTCATGGCTGACTAGGAGCCACGTGGAGGGCAGGGAAGTTTTTAGGAAGGACTAAGCAAGTCCAAAATTTTGGCAGAGAAGACGAAACTATTAAAAACCATTCTCAGAAGAGTGATAGAAGGAGGAAAATGGAAAGTTATTCTTTTCTGAATAATTCAGAAAAGGGATCCAAAATTCTGCAGTAGGACTGGGGTCTCCATGAAGGACAAGTACAGTATCTCACTAATTATTCCATTTATCTCTTTAGTTTGACTTAAGGTGAGCCCTGCTTCCTAGGAGTGGTCTCTTGTCCAAAGTGATTGAACCAGTCCAACTGTAACTTAAAGTCACACACCCACGTCAGAGATTCTGTTCTCTTGACCGGGAGATTTTTTTCTTCTTTAACAGTGTTTGGGACACAAGAAAGGGCACAAACAAGCAGATTAATAACAAAAAGAGACAGAAAAACAAGTATAGTCAGAGAGTTGCATAATCTTAACTTTCAAAGTGTTTTTTTCTCCTCATTCTCTAGTTCAGTTCTCTTTGATAGGGATAGATGAAATGGAGTTTAGCATTTAAGAATTGTTTTTTTTTTTTTTAAAGGAAATACAATATCTTTTGTATTGGAAGCCTCAGTAACTTTATAAATCCCAGTGTACCCATCACATCCCTGTCTCCATAACTCCTTAGGAGCTGTGAGTAAATTCCACCAGTGCTCTTCTTCTCTGTTACTGATCTTTTTCATGAAGAGCTCCTCTGAAAGTTACAGGGTCACTGTTCAAACTCTATCATATCTACCTGGCTCTTCTCTCTTACAATTACAGTGAGATTATGAGGAGGTCCATTTCCTGAGGAGGTGTAAGTAGAGAGAGTATTCAATTGTTAAGTGGCACTTGAAGCCTGCTCTGGTTCATGGGGAATGATCAACATTAGCTATCTTGCCTGGTGTATTTTTTCTGAATAGTTTTCAACTTCTAAAATATTTTTACCTGATGTTCCCAAGATCTGTTTCCCATCATGTCATTCTTCTCTCATTTTCTGTCAGTCTTTCCTGTACATTCATGTCCTATCTGTACTTCACCAGAGAGAAGTTCTGAGGGTTTTCCATGGATCTCAGGGGTGAAGGATTTTGTTTCAAGGGATTTGCGGTCTTCTCCTTTCTTATTTCTCATACTTTGAACACTTATTGACTAGGAAGAACCATCTGTAACTCCAGTTCTAAGGCAGCCAAGGCCCTCTGTCCTCAGACACCTGCATGCATGTGCTACACAGAAACTTAGATAGGCAAACACATATGTACAAATAAAAATGCACATATCTTTAAAGAATTTAAGTAACAAGTGACAATACTTTCCATGCACAAAAATATTTCATTAGCTAACAATATTTTTGTGCACACAGGAAATTAACAGCAATGTTTCTCTTAGCTTTCTCATAATGGCCATGTTACAAGGCTAAGATTTCCTTTATACAGAGGAAGGAATGGAGTCAAATACACATAAAAATAGTTTCATAATGAAACTCGAATTCCGGGTGCAAATATTGAAATTCAGACATTTTCCAGTGATGTAAGGGTGCCTCTTCTAATTGCTATGTCCTAATGATACACACCTGAATTCCCAATTGTCTAACCTCTATATTTCTTTAGTAGTTAAATGACACACACGTGAACCTTTTTTAGACAGATAAAGACACATAATATTTAGGCAACATTTAATACCTTAACTCTAGTTTATCAAGCCCTCTAATTTACTGCATATTTATATGCATTTTATCTGCCATTGCTGTATCTCCACAGATCTTCATAAACAATGAATGGCATGACTCAGTGAGTGGCAAGAAATTTCCTGTCCTTAACCCGGCGACTGAGGAGGTCATCTGCCATGTGGAAGAAGGGGACAAGGTAAGTTTTCCCATACCCACATGTCTAGTTGATGCCAGCAGTCTTTGCTTCTCACTGTTCTGAGCTCAAAGTCCACTGCAAGTTCAGTGAAAGACATGGAAACATGATAGCTCAGGCATATGGGGAAAAGTTCTGTTGTCCTTGGCATAATAAAATTGGCCATATGTACATCTGGTAGACAATAAATGACCATGATACAAGAGAACTTAAAAAAGAACATAAGATCAAGTGAACAAGAAACAGTAAAAAACACCGGCTATAGATCCGATGTTAGCATTTTTTATGTTACCTGGGAATTTAAAGTAAAGAGGTAGGGTCCAAAACTTCAATGGTCTGAGGCTACTGTAGCATAGTGAAGCATGAACTATTAAATAACTTGTCTCATTTCTTAAGGGTTAGTATTAACATTTAATATGGGGCATGGCATTTTAATATAGTCACATATTTAGGGTGCATGTCAGCTAGTCATGACTTCTCCTTGATGACAAGAACGACACTCAAAAAGAAGACTATGAATCTGTGGATGTCAGTTAACAAAAATCATGTTCGTGATGCTTTAACCCTGAAGCCTTGAACATTTAGCTCCTAGGGGACATCTTGCTCTCACACTGGGGTTGGTCTCATCAGGAAAACAAAACTCTTTGCCTGGGTTCAGTAGAAACCTTGGCAGGTCAGCAGGCTGAGGACTTTGCTGGGGCAATCAGTGAGGTTTATCTTCTTTTTCAGGAACAGACGGGAAGCTGGTGACCATGCCAGCAGCCTTGCCAGGGAGCACTGATCTGCTCTGTCCTTAGTGACAATTGCCCCTCCTGTAGAAAGATCAGGGAGAAGAATTCATACCAGGCAAGCTGCAAGCCAAGTTGCTTTGCCAACCTGGTTGGCAGGACAAATGAGTCCTGTAAGGCAGTGGTCCTCAACCTATGGATAGTGATTCTTTGTGTATGTGTGTGTGTGTGTGTGTGTGGGGGGTGGTGGTCAAACATCTCTTCCACACGGTCACCTAGGACCATTGGAAAACACAGAAATTTACATTATGATTTGCAACAACAGTAAAGTGATAGTTGTGAAGTAGCAACAAAAAAACTTCTATGGGGGGAGTCACCTCAGAAGAACTGTTTTAAAGGGTCACAGGATTAGGAAGGCTGAGAACCGCTGCTGTGAGGAAATTGTTAGTGATATTATCTGTGATAAGCAAGAGCTTGCTTTACAACCACAGTCCTGTATCTGTATCCTTTTGTGGAGTTATTAAACAAATTGTCTCTTTAGAATTGTTGATGTTCAAACAAATTGTGAGGAATCTAATGAAGAGTGACTAGCGTTGCTTAGAGAAAAGCTTTAAACTGGTAAAGTTCACAGCAGAGTCTGATATGCTGGACTTTCTCATCAGGTCAAAGGCTAAAGGTTTTGAAGATTCCATTCACAAGCAGAATGGGGCTGCGATTGGGCCATATCCCACCTTTCATGGTATCACAAAAATCAGGCAGGGACCAGAGCAAATACATTTTTTTTTTCACTTCATTGGCTCTGACTTCAAAACTATAATATTTATTTTCCCTAGGCCACACAATTTGATGACAGTAAATCACAGTTAACCTAGTCACTGTTTTCTGTTTAATTCAAATTTGTCTTGGAAATGCCAGCCCCTGAATAAAAATTGACAATTCAGGAAGCTTGAAGTTTGAAAGAAAATACTATCAAAAACATTTATGAGACTTGTACTATTGGATAGTGCAAAAAATGTTGTCACATAATGGAAAATAATTACTTAAAGTATGATTTTTTTGTATAAATATCAACAAGAATAAGTCATAGGAGGATTATGTGTCATATCCAAAATGTAGACGAATGTATTTATGTCTTTCCATAATGTCTTACTGTATTGAATAGCAATAAATTCCCAAGATTTAGCCATTTAAATGACAGCAATTTGGTAGAAGAGCCACCCACCTTATTCATCTGCTTGTGGAGAATGCCAATTCTTTATTACAGTATTAATCACTAACATTAATTCTCACACCACACATCACAAAGTAAGTGTATTTGTAACACTGTATAAGTATGTATGTGTTACTCAATGAATACAAGTTAAAGAGTTTGCAGCACAGTTGAAGATATTTCAGAAGTGGGTTAGAAAGAATCTCTAGTGGTAAAGAACCCATGCCTTGGCAGAGCTGATAGGGGAGGCCTGGGGTCATTTGGGAGAGAGAAGCTGCCAAGCTCAACTGCCAAGCTCAAGATCAAAAGCCAAACTGGGTCTAGAACAGAAAATGACAGTTCAGACAGGTGAACATGTATTCGGACTGACTGTCTAGTAGGCTGCTTCAATAGCAGGGACCCAGGTGAGTCAAAGAGTCCTTGGCACCTGACACAAACACAAGGTATCAGACAATAGCTTCTTCAGAGGCCATGCCATTACAGTGTTAAGTGTCCATCACTTTATGGGAACCAGGCAAGGGAGTTGCACCATTTCCTGGGTGTCTGATTAGTTTTTTCTCTGCTTTCCTTGATTTGATTTTAATCTGCTTACTTGCCCACACACTTTCACTTCTCCCTAGTAGACTTACAGGATGGCCTAGTTTCTATCCCCAGGAAGAAGTCATTCAATCACACTGCGCTAGGTAGGTGGTACATGATAGAGTTCCTGGGTCCACCTAGGGGCTACAATCATCTTTCTCCCTCCAAATGGAATCAAAAGCTACTCTTCAAATGGAGTCTCACAGGGTAATGAATGGACTGAAAAATCACTGTTCTATACATATGGAGTAACTAAACAACAGCAGTGACTATTTAACAAAGTAGTGCTATTGAGCATCCTTGCTGAGAAAATTGAATGTGGAGATCAGATGTAGCATCAAATGTTGGTTCTAATTCTTCTGTGTTTTACTAGCATAAGGTAAGATTTCCTTGTTTATCACTAAAACAGGGTTCATGATACTTAAGTACAATAGTAACTTGTGGTAATAAAGAACTTGTCTTTCTTCTTGTAGCTTAACCAGTTCTTGATTATTATTTACCAGTGAGCTGGGTGTCTGGTGACTATTGAGATAGATTATTACATTAAAATAGGCCTTGAAAAATGTGTAAGATTTTGGAAGTATATGGGCTTGCTGGTAGGACATTCTCTATGCAAAAAGATTTCAGGAGCAAAAATGAGAAGGGCTGGCTCAGCTGGAGCAGAGAAAATGTCAACAGGAAGTCGTTGGCAAGTGAAGTCTGTACAGAAAATGTTAGACCTGAAAGTCAAATAGAAATCTTTGATCTTTGCTCTTAGGATTGTAGATGAAGCCAGGAGTTACAAACATCCAAAGGAATGTGATAAGATAAATTATGTGAAAAGTTAACCTGGTAGCATTAAACAGAAAGTGGGAAGAGAATGAATGGGAGGCTGTTTACAATGTACAACAATAAAAGCCTATGTAGTAGAGGGTAGAGAAGCTGAAAGGATGTGCTAGAATGGACTAGGATGCTGTGTAATCATTTTCATATTGGGTTTTCTTCTAGGACATTACAGTTCTAGTAACTGTCTACAGTTAACCCCATCTTGTGAGTGTTAGGAATATCGTCTATATAAAGTGTGAGATAGCTGTGAGTTTAAAGATAAGGAAAACGGACTTCAAACAAGTTGTGGCACAACTTCAGTTTAGAGTAGAGTGAACCATCCGCACCCTCAGATTCTACACTGAATTCAACACTGAGATCTGAAATGTGTAGCAGCTAACATAGATGATGTCATGAGGCCTGTCACAGCTGTGTACACACTGAATGGGCAGAGAATTTTGGCCATTATTCTCAAAGCAGTATAGTTTATCTACCGCTTCCCTAGCATTTGTACTCAGCATCAGAAGTATAGTTATTGAAAGGATGTCTGGTGTGTAACATGTAAATAGTACATCATAAGTTTAGCATTCATGAATTTAAATTATCTTTTGCTGATTTGGGGAATTGTTCTTCTGGGATTCTAAGGGAAACATGTGTTTACTTAGATTTCCCATTACCAGAATTCCATCAGTTTATGCTTTCTTTAATGCTTCTATTTCCATTTCTGGTCTTGAATATGTTCCTTCACTTGTTTTATTTTATTTTTGTCTTGGCTTTCTAAAAGTATGCAATGCTTCATGATTTGTGTGTCATCCTTGCACAGGGGCCATGCTAGTTTTTTCTGTATCATTCCGATTTTAGTATATGTGCTGCTGAAGTTAGCATGAGGCCTGTGTTTATAATGATAATGTGATGTTCAGTTGTGTGTTCCTCCCATCTAAAGAATATTTCAGACAAACTGTACCCCACTGTCCTATTGTTAGCCAACTGATAGAATGCCATACAGTGGATGGATATTAGGGTGCTTCAAAACTAAAAAAGGAGAACTCAGAATCCATTTTTTTCAAATTAAAAATTCACGTCTTTATTTTATTTCTAGTCCTGTAAGATTAAATATCTGGTTTGAGAAAAGGACGGTCATAACCCAAATGACAAAACCATAAGAACAAATTTACTCATAACAGTTTTCTGTAGGCAGGTTTTTGATGTTTGATTTTTTTTTTTTTTTTTTTTTTTTTTTTTTTGCATCCTGGTTACAAGATGTGTCAAATCATTTCTCTTCATCCCTCGGTGAGATCAGGAAGCTCTTATTAAGCAAAGGCCATTGACAGAACACTGAGCAGAGGGATCCACACAGGGCTGTGTCTCACTAGTTTAAAATGTGTGGTTTAAAGACCACAGTATTCTCATTCTCAAGGTTCATTACAACAAGCTGAAGCCACTGTTCTTTTGATCATCTGATTTATGGGGTTCCATGAATTAGTGAGTCCTGTAGATGAATAGTTGTGGAATAGTCCTTACATACATACTATTTGCAGTTGACTTGATGAAGTTAAAACAGCACATGGAGTAGAAATGGAAGGAGCAGTGATGCTTTCAGCAGGTGAACTAGAAGAAGCATGAGTAGGGATCTACAGAGTAATAGAGTGACCCTGGCGGTGTGGAAGGGAAGTGGCTTAGGAAATTTAAAGGAGTAAATTAAAGGAAAAATGCAGTGGTGATAAAAAGTACATGAGCAAAAACAGAAAAGCTAAACAATATGAGTGTGACTTTCTTATTCTATTTTGTTTCAATTAATGATGCTATAAGCAGTATATTATTAATAAAAGAGAGTTTCTTCTCTATTTATTTAGGGAGTAGGATGGATCACTATTATGCTAGGGGCTTATCATACACAAAGGTCTTTATTTTGAATGTGAAACATTGAACACGAGCACATAAATTTACCCAATTCTCACCCAGGTGGTAGCACTGTGATGAGTGACTATGAAAGTTTATGGACATGAGGGTCTAATTGGCAGATGTAGAGAGAAGAGCAGGACACATGGCTTACAGCTACTCTATTTGTCCTGAGATAGCCTTTCTCTTTTTGCTTTATTTTCTTTGTCTATGAATTTAGGAATAGGTTTTTCTTATAGCAATTTCTGAATCAAATGAGATAAAGTGTGTCAATTCACTAGAAACTTATTTCAAATAAAATAAACACTGTGTTCTACTACAATGGGATAAAGTAACAACTATTAAAACAGCACTTCTGTTCTAGGAGTTTAACTCTTTGATAAGGTTATGGAGCTTAATTGAAATATTGCTCAAGAGAAACAATTCCAGCATACTGTGGTGCCCAGTGTGTGGAATGTTCTGCACTTTGAGATAATGGAGACCTAGATTCTGTTTGTGAGGACTGTGTCCTAGTTTATAAGGGTGCAATATTGTTCTTGCTCATCTAGTGTTTTGAACATCCTGAATTGAATGCTGTGTGATTTCCAGGCAGATGTTGACAAGGCTGTGAAGGCTGCAAGACAGGCTTTTCAGATTGGCTCCCCATGGCGCACCATGGATGCTTCAGAGAGGGGGCGCCTGCTGAACAAGCTGGCTGCCTTAATGGAAAGAGATCACCTGCTGCTCACTGTGAGTATTAACCCAAAACAATGGGAGCCACTGGGGAAGCTCCTGAGAGCACTCATTGCTCCAAGTGGCTGCTCAGTTTGATTTAGAGCCAGATCCACAAACTACCACCTGCATTTTCTCTAGAACATCTCAGAGTCCAGAATCCAGTTTTGCTATTCTTATTAAAGCTCTTTATGCTCTCAAGACCTATATTTTCTAATTTCAATAGTTAGATAGTCAGTATAGAACATGGATGGACGATACATTTCCTTGTCTTTTCAGTTTTGAATTTTAGTAAAGCCAACTGAAAACAAAGTGATATAAAAGTTACATCTGAGAATAAATGTTATTAGCTTTATTATCTTAGGGGAAAATAAGATTTTCAAACTTTTACTTTATTAAAAAATCTGCAATTCAGCAATTATTGAGAATCATTCATTCCTTAAGGATTCTGCATTGTTCAAAACATGCCAAAATAGAATTGATAGCTCTGAAATAAATGTATACTAACTGAAATGTTCTATTGACAGTCATCAGCATTTCCCAAAGCTTAGCTCTTTGCATTTGTCTTATTGAGAGCCATAGGGAGAGAAGAATAGATATAAAGTCATATTTGAGTTAATTTAAGATAGTGGGCAATATCAAATCTGTACATCTTGCCAGGTGGCCACCCAGTGGATTGTATGATTTCAAAGCATCCTTAAAGTCTTCATAAAAATGGGAGGAGAAGATACTGACTGCTAAGATCAGAAAATGTGGAGCTTCATAATCTTTTATTTTTCCTTTTATGGAAAATAGATTCTTTTTCTCATACAATGTTTCCTAATTATATTTCCCTTCCCTCTACTCCTCCCAGTTCCTCCTCCACCCCCCCATATGGATCCACTCCCTTTTAGTCTGTCATTAGAAAAGAACAGGCTTCTAAGAGATAACAACCAAACATGATAAAATAAAATATAATTAGATAAAGTAAAAGCCATCATATTGAAATTGAACACAGCAAACAATCAGAAGAAAAGTAGCCCCAAGAGTGGGCACAAGAGTGAGAGTCCCACTTGTTCTCATGGTCAGGGAGTCTCATAAAAACACTAAGCTTAAACTTTAATATATCTGGTGCAGATCCATGGAGGCCCTGTCCTTGCTGCTTCAGTCCCTGTGAGTTCATGTGTACCTTGCTTAGTTGATTTACAGGGCCTTGTTCTCCTGGAGTCTTCATCTTCTCTGGCTCCTACACTCTTTTTGCCTTCTCTTCCATGGTGTTTACTGAGCTCTGAGAGAAGAGATTATTGAAATCATTATGACAATATTTCTCAAACAGGGGGTTTATAGTTAAAATCTCTGATATGACAAATTCCTGTTGAAAGATACAGTTGTTACAATTATGTGAACATACAATTAGAATTGTATGAGCAGATTGTTTATACATGAGAGGAATATGATGATTATTGTGACATTGTGAATAGTTGCAAACACTAAATTGTTGCTATAGTGAGATGACAAGTACAAACTTGTTGGAATGCTGATAGGACGTGGAGACTAAGAATCATTTTTACAGCTGTGTGCTTAAGAAACCAGCTCTTAGACAGTGCTTAGCCAGAAGTACTTAAGGTCTGACAGAAAGATTTGCGAGGTTAGGCAATCAGAATCTCACTACGTCTCCCACCAGGATCTTGTTATGTGACCATGGACAAGTCATTTGATTCTTTCTTAAAACGAACATTAGATTTAAGAATCCTTATATTTCCAAACTCTCTAGTGCATAAGTACTAAAAACATTGACTGTATATTCTGGATCTAATTTTTATTGCTGAAAGTTTAGACTTTGATATTACTATTTATTTTTCAGACAATGGAGTCAATGAATGCTGGGAAAGTCTTTCCCCACGCATACATGATGGATTTAGACATCAGCATAAAAACATTAAAGTACTGTGCAGGCTGGGCTGACAAGATCCATGGCCAAACAATACCAAGTGGTAAGTACCTTTGGGAAATTGCCAATGTAATGTTAGAGGTGAGGCCATTAGTGCAGAGCTGCACACCTTCAAATTCTCCCTGATAGATGTGCCATCAATTAGGTAAATAATTACTTTCCTCTTCACATTGACTCGATACAGTCTAATGCTGGAAGTTCTGTTAAGAGTCAACATTATGGACAGTTTATACAGAATTAAATTAAGAATATTCTCATAGACTCAACTATGAATTTGAGTGAGATATCTCAGTATTCACACCTTTCAGACTGGCTACAGAAATTACTTATTTGAGCTCCATTCCCATAATGCCATTCACATCTCTTCTGTGATATTATTACCTAAGTCTTTGCATGTCCAGAATGAGTCAGCTGTGCCAATCTCTGCCCATTCAAGCCCAGTATGCTTAGGTCAGTGTACTTCAACATCCCAATTCACACTAATGCTTTCCAAAAGTGCCAAAGCAAGATGAAGCTGATTACCAGCTGAGTTAAGAATCTTTGTAAGGAAATGTTGTGTGTTACTTAGTAAAGAAATGGGGTGGTATTTTTCTGTGTACCCTAATAAAACTTATCTAGCATCAGAGAACAGAACATCTACTAGATTAGACATAGAGGCAAGACAGTAGTGGAACACACCTTTAATCCCAGCACTTGAGATCTCATGTCTTGCTTGGGAAAGACACATGCCTTTATCTCAGGAAGTGATGGCAGGAAGCAGAAAGGTATATAAGGCATGAGGACCAGGAACTAGTGGCTTTTTAGGCATTTTAAACTTTTAGCAACTGTTAAGATAAGATTCGGGTGAGGACCTAGAGGCTTCCAGTTTGAGGAAACAAGATTGGCTGAGAAGTTGGTAATGTAAGATTAGCTGTGGCCTATTTTGTTTCTCTCATCTTTCAGTGTTTCCCCAATACCTGGCTCCTGGGTTTGTTTTTATTAATAAGAACATATAGGATTCATGCTACAGTGAGGTATGCAAGTAGCATAACAGACACATGACAAATATTTCATGTGAGAAAGGAATCAGTTTTGGAAGGGTTGGAGGCAGTTTCACTTCTCTAACTGTAATGACTTTAGGAACTCAAATAACTCACTTCAGTTCTATGATGTGCACTTCCGATCTTACTGGAGGACACAGTATAAGAGGTATTAGCCAGGAAGTTAGAAGATGAGATTGAGACGACAGAAGTACTATGAAGGGGGCTCTTCTGTGCTTCTTACTCTACTCTTAGGAAACATAGAATAATCCATTCAAAGTATCTGTAGATATTGACAGGAAAAGTGGTTGTGTGGTAGCAGTAGGTTCCTGTGGCAGCCAGAACAAAATATACATCAACAAAAGTCCAAATGGGACCACATCAAAATGAGTATTTGCTGTGATAAAACACCATGATCAAAAGCAGTTTTTGAATGAAAGGGTCTTTTTCACTTGTATTTCTACACTATACTCCATCTCTGAGGGAAATGAAGGTATAAATTCAGGGCAGAAACCTGGAGAAAGTAGCTGAAGCAGAGGCCATGAAGAAATATGGCTTCCTGTAGGCTTGCTTTTTATGGTTTGCTCAGCCTGATTTCTTATACAATCCAGGATCAATCTGCTCAGGGATGACACTGTTCAGAGTGGGCAGGGAAATCTCATGTCAATCATTAAGTGTGCAAAGGCTGCATAGAGTTGTCTACAGAACAGTCTGATGGCAGCATTTTCTCTATTAAGATTTCCTCTTCCAACATACATTTAGGTGTGTGTTGGTAGTGAGGCATGAGAGTTAGTCAAATCAAGTCAGAAAAGAACCACATTTTACTTCAGATATTTTGTTCATCAAATAAGAGATTACATTTATGTTAGGTAGGAAAAAGGAAGCCTCAAAGCTAGAATAAGTCTGTAGGAAGACTTCTTATTTGTTGGAGATGTTTTACTATTTAAAATCATTTGCCTTCTTAAAAGTTGTTGCTCCTGGGAACATTTGCACATGGCTCTGCCCTTACCCAGAGAAAATCTCACCTCCAATTACCTTTCTGTATCACTCTGTGAATGATGGTGAGGTAGAAGTCAGTCGTCTTGGAATATAAGGAATGGTGTTAACTTCTTGTCAAATCTTTCCCCATCTTGTCAATATTTTCATGTACCTTGATCTTTTTATTCAAATTGCTGTTTGAGGCTGCATTGTTTATGTTATTAATTTTATAGATAGGAGATTTTGTTTCCCTTTTGCTATTCACTATGTGGTTGCTCTCATACCAATCTCAGATCTCCCTGCCATGCATGCCCACCACATTCTAACTTAATGGAAACTGTGTCTGCTCTGTTTTTCAGATGGAGATATTTTCACTTATACAAGACGTGAACCTATTGGGGTGTGTGGCCAAATTATCCCTGTAAGTTCTCCTTCATGACTGCCAAAGTGGGGAAAAAGCTGTAATTCCATTTGATGTGAAACCCATTACCATACGAGTGAAGCTTATGTGGTGGTTATGTGTGAACTAAATTCAGTAAGCATGACAGCCTGAAATACATATTCCTATAATTGAGCTTCTTGGATATGAGCTATCTGGTCCAGAAACCCCTCAACACACTGCTGTACCATTTGAGAGTGTTTTAATGTTGCCTAATAAGCCCTAAGTGTTTACTGCATAGGCTGTTTTTGAAATTATGCTGTTTTTTTAAGAGCTGTGATTTATAAGTATATGACAAAAGTTTGTCATGGCTCATCTGTGTTGGGATCTTTCAGTGCGACACAGAAGGATACCCTGATCCCAATACTTCTGTCTCCTTCTTGAGAATTCCCACCATTGACAATAGCAGCAGCAAGATTGTTCAAATCCTGGAAAATATCTTTTGATTTAAATGGAAATAATAATCTCCATGACAAATGGAAGAGTATATGGCCTGTATTGTACTTTTAAATAGCAAGTTAGGGTACTCAAAATTCTTCTGCCTAAAAATCATGTTCTGACTGTAATCAGATGTCCTCGAAGGTTAAAACAGTACACTGTCTACATTCAGCTTATTTAATTTAAAAGGCTAAGTCAAAACACAATGAAATGTCCTGGAGTTTTCAGAATAGCAGTGACTCTTGTTTAGAAAGACTGAACATATCAATGTATGTAATGGAACTTTTCAGTACTTCAAAGGCTTAAAAAATACTCAAACATACCTACATCCCTCTAGCAGCTAGGACTGTTGGATAAGTATAAACATTAACTTCTGCTTTTTTTTGTTGTTTTTGGGGATCAAACCCTGGATTTAACACAAGGAGACAGGTATGTGCTATGGCATACATCATTTCGTAATTACTCCTGAGGACATTCATCTAAAGTAGAGAGGACTGTTTTCACCACTCATGGGTGGTGAATGTATAACTAAAGAAATGGTCATACATTTGACTTCTTATAGCTGTTTTACTGGGATCAGAACTCAAGCACTCACATTGTAAATGTGACACTTCTTTGCCACTAACAATGTTGTTTGTCCTCAGCTGAGCCTAGATCGCTGGTGTGGAGAAAACATTCAATATGTTTAAGTCACTAAGATCATTTTCTAATACACATGAACACACAATCTCCTGGATGTGAATTTTACCAAATTATACTATTGGATAAAATACAATAAGTGCCATCCAGGGAGAAAGAGGAAGAGGACTTCACATTTTTAAAATGCAAATAAATTACAAAGTGCTTAACTACTTAGCAGTAGTAGCATTTCCTTGTAAAATAAGAATTCAAAATAACAGGACTTGATTGAATTTGGTAGCTCTTTCCTTTTCCCTTCTCCTATATAGTTTGACCTGAGCTTTTTATCATTTGCTAGTTTCTTTTGTGAACTTTAATAAAATAAACTAGATAACTACAGACAACTTCTAAAATGCTAGCCAACTTTTATCACGGTAGCAGGCATCATTAACAAATGTGGTTTTGGGTGATACAAAGAGTCCGTTGTTTTGCTCTCTAGTGGAATGGTCCATTGGTGATGTTCACTTGGAAGATAGGCCCGGCCCTTTGCTGTGGGAACACCGTGATTGTCAAGCCAGCAGAGCAAACTCCTCTCACTGCTCTTCACATGGCTTCTTTAATAAAAGAGGTGAGTCTCCAAAGTCTAAATATGCAGGCAAATTAGAGTCCCCTATTTACCTTACAGGCCTCATTCACACCACTGTGAGCTTTGCTGTTCACACATGGCTCCTGCCCAATCATGCAGATGAAAGCAGCAGGACTACAGGCTGGGACTTCTGTCAGCCAGCACAATCTTGTCTCCACCTAAGTAATGACAGAGGCTTATAGCGAGTCACCTTGTAACCCACTACTTATTGAGCTCTATCTTCATCATCCAGCTTACAACTGGCCTGATGGCATCTGTGAACAATTTTGCAGTTGTTTTAGTTTTATTATCTCTAAAGGTTGGAGGCTTCCATATGCCAATATGCCTGCTGTGCCAATATGTTTCTCATTTTGCTGGTGATGAAAATAAATTCTACCTTTTGTTATTGGTAATTTAACATACACTCTTATATCCTATCAATTTGAGTTCCTTTTATAAAATTTGACAGAGCTAATCAATGGAGTGATGATCAGTTGTCACAATTTTGTTATCAACTTGCCATACCTAGAAAGAGGGTACCTCACCTGAGAAATTCCCTTCATCAGATTGGCCTGTGCCTATGCCTGTGGGGTGTTTTCTTGATCACTGATTGAGGTTGTAAGATGCAGCCCACTGTGGGCATTGCTATCCCTTGGCACATGGGTCTGGTTGTATAAGAAAGGTAGATGAGCTAGATAGGGAAATTAAGGCAGTATGTAGTATTTCTCCATGGTCTGTGTTTTAGTAGCTAGCTCCATGTTCCTACCTTGGCTTCCCTCAATAATAGACATAACCTATAAACCAAATAAACTCCTTCCTTCCCAAGTTTGTTTTTGTCAATGTTTTATCATAGCAAATGAGAAGCAACCAATACACCAGTGTTGACAGATTTGTACTTAGAACATTGTGTTCTAAGGGGCTACTACCTTTAGAGATAGTTTCATGTGGATAAGGAATTAAAAACATCAAGGAACAAAGGATAAATGAACTTAGGTGAGTTTTCCTGATGGAAGAACTTTCAAGGCAAGCACAATGAAACAGCACCTGTCTCCCACTCGGGTCTTTTATGAATTGAATTATTGATTTATTAACTGCTTGCTTCTTAACTTGTAGGCAGGATTTCCTCCTGGCGTGGTGAATGTTGTGCCTGGTTATGGGCCAACTGCAGGGGCAGCCATCTCCTCACACATGGACATTGACAAAGTATCCTTCACGGGATCAACAGAGGTAATCCCATTTTCTGAAAATCTCATCTCTAACAAGCAGAAACATGCTCTGTGAAGCTGTCTTGTCAGCCAAAACTTTCTTTAAAAAAGTTGTTTTGATGGTTTGTTACTTATTTTAGACTCCAAATATGTTTATCAAGCACAAGTGGATAAATTTTGGATAGAAGAAAATATCTGTTACTAATTCAGGAAGACTATAGTAAACGAATAAGAATAAATGGGTATAAGTTAATTTTTAGCCAGAGTTTCCCTAAACATACCTACTTACTATTTATTTATTTCTATTGATGTAATTTTGGAGTTAAATTTTTTCATAAAATATTTAAAAGATTGAAAGTCTAGGCAACTTAATTTTATATTGTCTAAATGCACAATAGCAGTTCAGACTTCACATAGACCTAAACAATTACCTTATTATTCTGATGAAGTAGAAACCTTTCATTACATTCCAGCATGTGGAGTAGGAAAAGAAAGCCAGACGATAAAAGAGATAGATAGATAGATAGATAGATAGATAGATAGATAGATAGATAGATAGATAAAGAAAGAGAGAATCAATAATAATTTAAACAGGATTCAAAAGTCAAAACCAACAATGATCATAGATAATATTCTAGACAGGAAATGATCCACGGAGAAAATAAAATAATAGAAAAGCAATGTATTTTTCTTCAAAGAAGCAACTAGAATTAGAGAAGAAATGATAATGGCAGGATTCCAGCTAAGTGTGGTAGCAACAAAGAGCTCAGAGGCAGTTTCTTTTTTTTCTGTGCAAAGTGACATGTGTTTAAAAAGGGGAAGAGTGGAAGTTAGGTAGAGGGAGAGAGAGAGAAAGAAAGAAATAAAAGGAGGCAATTAAGAGTGAGACCACTGTCATAAATCAGCAGGAAAATAGGCAGTGACTGTGTAGTTAGGAGATTTACACAGACATACATGACGCCATTTGAGGCTGACTCAGGAACATCTTTATGAGATTTAAAAGATCAATGAAAAAGAATCAGACTCATGTCCATCTCATCAGAACTAGGTTCAAGGAGGATGTTTGCTAAGAATGATCTCAAATAAAGGACCAACCTGGAGGCAGTCTGGCCTGGGAATATATAGAAAGAGAGGAAGAAAGTTGAGATTTAGATGATGGAGAGAATACAAGTTTGTCTGGACAGAGCTGTCTGAATGTTACCAGAGGGTTGGAAAGTCAATACCTGAGGTGCTTGGGGTGGATTTCTGATCAAATAAAGAGAGGAAATTCTGATGAAAATGAAAAATAACTCTTATCTGTCCACATGTTAAAGTCATCTCTGATATATGCCCATGAATATTTTCTGACTTGCCTCACATTTGCAGACTGATGGTGGAGGCTTTTATACCTGAAGGTGCCAGATCTTGAACAACACCATTTCATGTTTCTTCTAAATAAAATTAAATGGTGGTACAAATGTCCTATAAATGGAAATTATTAAATGAACCTATCTACACAAGAACAAACTCATTTTCCTATGTGATGTTTGATTCCAGGTTGGTAAATTAATCAAAGAAGCTGCAGGGAAAAGCAATCTGAAGAGAGTCACCCTGGAGCTTGGGGGAAAGAGTCCTTGCATTGTGTTTGCGGATGCTGACTGTGAGTACAAGTCCCTTGTTAGCATCTCACCTTCTTCCTCCTGATGCCTGATAATGTCACAGTTACCTGAAGTCCATAGCTATACGACTTTGCTTCAAGGTGTAAGGAAGTAGAGTCAATGGTGATTCTCGAAAGCTTTTCAATTGTTTCTATAGCATACAGCCCATAAATTAAACAAAGATAAAATTTTATCCTGGGTTGGAGTAGCTTGCTACTTCCCAGTGTCAATCTGAGGTAGTACAAATGGACTGTGTCTAGGGTCTGTGATATGGTTTTGATAATTCCATACCTTCAATGGTGTTGAGGACATGTGATACTTGAGACATTTGGAACCAAAAGGAACCTGCTGCCAGCAAGTTCCTAGTTTTCTTCTGCCTTCACTCTGGACCATTCATCTGGAGAGGGCCAGAAGAAACTTGGACCTGTCAAATATCTCTCTGTCTCTGTCTGTCTCTCTGTCTCTCTCTCTCTCTGTGTCTCTCTCTGTCTCTCTCTCTTCGTTCCTTCGTTCCTTCGTTCCTTCCTTCGTTCCTTCCTTCGTTCCTTCCTTCCTTCCTTCCTTCCTTCCTTCCTTCCTTTCTCTCTGTCTCTGTCTCTGTCTCTGTCTCTGTCTCTGTCTCTGTTTCTCTCTCCATACAAAGGGTATTTAAGTTTATTGTTTTATGTGACCCTATCCATAATGATTCGGATCATTCGGATTTTATTGCTGAATGAAATCCTCAGTTACTTCCTAAACAGTAGAGATTTAGCTAAAATTTGTGATAAGAAATTCCTTTGACTCATCCTTCAGTGGTTTCATACTTACAAACAGGCTATAAGCAAAGAGTTTATGGAATTCACTGTTGCCACTATTGGGATCTTTACTAGAAATATTAGAACTGACTACTTGATTAGCAAAATTCCTAGTTTGTCACTTTGTAAACTCTCCTCACTACACTTTCAATGCCTACTCTTAGCTCATTGATTCACACCCAAGTTCTACAATCATAAACTGAGCATTTCTCATTTATAAAATTAACACACACACACACACACACACACACACACACACACACACACACACGACTTTTTGTTTAGCATCAACAATATTCTAATACAAAAAATTTAGGCACATTGGATCATCCAGCTAAGCAAAAAGTTATTTTTTACTTTGTGTGCATTGTTTTGCCAACATGCATGTCTGTGTGAGGGTTCCAGATCCCTCGGAAATGGAGTTACATAGACGATACCAACCTGCCCTGTTGTTGCTGGGAACTGAACTCAGGCCCTCTGGAAGAGCAGTGCTCTTAACCGATGAGCCCCCTGACAAGCCTTAAGCAAAGACTTTGTATGCTTGCATGACTTAGGCTTTAGTTAGAATTTGGAATGTTTTTCCTGGAGTAGGGTGGGAAGGTGAATTGCTCTGATGTAGTGATTTTTAGTTGTTTGGGTCTCATTTTCAGAAACCTAACCCATTTCTATTGACCAAAGAATTCAATAATGTTTTGAAATTATTAAAGTCAATGGGCAACTCAGATTTCTCTTGTCAGCTAGTTCAAACCTGACACCTAACAGAAATACAATTGCCTTAAGAATTATAAAATTGAAGTAGTTATAGTTATTTGCAATGATATTTGATCTTCTAATCATTTCTACATTCCTTAGAAGTCATTAGAGACACCATTTTTTCAGGGTTCTCTTGTTATGATTGTTTCCATGGTAAATAAAGGATCAAGAAATCTAATTTGTTACGTGGCTTCTAAGCAGTGGAATATATTGAGTCTGTGTCTCATCAGATTACTGATCTTTTTTCCTATCAACATATTGCATCTGAGAAATATGTGTGTGTTGGTGTATTCTGTAAAAATGTTCCTTCTCTCCTGTGAATGTTTCCTTTGCAGTGGACAGTGCTGTTGAGTTTGCACACCAAGGAGTGTTCTTCCACCAGGGTCAGATTTGTATAGCAGCATCCAGGCTTTTCGTTGAGGAGTCCATTTATGATGAGTTTGTGAAAAGGAGTGTTGAGCGGGCTCAGAAATATGTTCTTGGAAATCCTCTGAACTCAGGAATAAATCAAGGTCCTCAGGTGAGTAATCATTAAGAAGGCAAGCATTTTGGATGTAAAATTAATCTTTTTAGGCCTAATTTTGGTTAAGCAAGATTAACTTCTTATACATGCTTGTTGGTAGCTGATATTATCTTGATCAGGCAATTTAATGAATCTAACTTCAAACAACAAAGACATCATTCTGTTTTGTGTTGGCCATTTTTTTCTTTCTATATAGAAACTATATAGAGCCATGGTTGGAATGATGCATGGAAAGAAGGGCCGGGTAGATGGATTAACATATTAAACATTTGTCACACAACCCTACAAACCAGACTTCAGATAAAAGCTCCCACATAAAAGCAGATGTGTGTAGGAGCCCATCAGTAATTTCAGTGTTAAGAAGGGTGAGCTGGCCAGTTAGACTGGAGCAATGAGTTTAGTGAGAAAGCCTCCCTCAGTAGAAAAATTGAAAACCATTAAGGAAGACACACAATATCAACCTTTGGCATCCACACACATGTGCATGCATGTACAAGCAACTATACACATTTCCTCATGCAAGTGCACACATAGGTACATGCATTTGCTCTTACCTCAACCCACATGCATGCAAACGCACACACCTGCACACTACACTCACATAGACATTCCAAAAGAAAAAAGAAAAATGCTATCATTTCTTGCATTCTTTAATTGATAAAACTCTTAATTCCTGCATATATATTTTTAGTCTTGAAGTTTGTAACCTATCTGTAAATTCTCCCTCATGATCAATCTTTCATCTCAGCTGCCATTCTATAAGTGGTAAAACACTCCCCAACCCTCTGCAGGGTCCTCAGTTTCTCTAATGTAACAATACCATAAGTGTTCTTGAAGGACCTGGTTTCTGGGCTTCAGAGAAGCTTCTTGTTTCAGTTATCTAAAGCCAGGCATTCCCTTGGCGGGTCTGTGTTTCTTCTATATAGTTAGATCTACTGTAAATATGAATGCCTTTGTCTCTCTCACCTGATGGTAATCTTTTGCTCTTGCACAACTTCTGTTCATGGTCCATTGGTCAAGCTATTGGACCTTCTGCATTCAATCCTCACTCTGGATCCTTCTTTAAAACAGTGATCCTCAACCTGAGACAGTTGTGCCCAACCCCCACAATAGAGGACACTAACCTTATTCAACACAAGTGAAATTGTCACAACAAGGTGAGAAGGATCTGCTCACATCTGGTGAGCAGAGGAAGGGGCACTGCTGCACATCCAACAGAGAATAGGAAAACATCACAACAATCAGCTTCCTGTCCCCAAGAGCCAGTAGAGCTGTTCCTGAGAGCTGTGCTCTAGGGACTGGACATTGACCTTGGGGCTGTTATTCCTTCATATTAACTATGATACACTGTTTTCTTACTATTTAGTTGGAACAAAACTTCATTCTTGAATTATTTAATAAGTATAGCTTAAAATTCAATTAACAAAAACTTAGAGTACATTGCTATCAATTATACCCTGAGAGAGGAGTCTGGCAAATCACAATAATAACATAGTCACTTATTTCCCTAGATTTAATTAGCTTGCAAAGAGGTCTTGGAATTTTCTACTTATCACAAATATAAAAATAGAAAAACTTTAGGACAAAAACAACGCTGAGTAGTGAAGTACCTAAGCCATAAGGTAACTATGAAGTGAAAGAATTATAATTTTGCTTCAGTATCATTGTACTTTTTAATCATTGAGTTCAGAGATTATGTAGAAGTAGTTGATGATTTTTTTATCACATTTGGTAATTTTTCAAATTTCTATTTGTGTGTCTCATTGTCTAGAAAAAAAATGTATAATCCTGAGTGTTTTTGTTGTTACTGTTTTTCATTCTAAGTATCTCTTGGTTTGTATGCATAAGCATAAAATATGTTTATCATTAGATATATGAATGAGAACATAGATTGGGAGAGTAGATGAGTGGAAGACAGATGCTAGACTGATGACAGGTAGGTGCATACTAGGAGGACAGTAAGGAAAAAGAGAAGCTATGGGTACATATAATACATAATTCTGAACAAGGACCAATATTTTTCTTCACCAGGAGAGAAATCAATATCCTCAGAAAACTAAGTTTCAGTATTTTATAAAAAAACTAAGTTTCAATATTTTATAACTTATAAGGGGAGTACATTAAAATAGACCTAATTATTGAATCATAGAAGTTGAAATCACACAATCCTATTTTTTAGCTGATTAGCACCGGGCTTCACTCTTTCCTTAGGTGCTTGTGGCAGGTAACACTGTGTAAGTAGAACAGAGAGGCATGCTGAGAATTTGACCAATATAAGGTGCAAGTCCCAGGTGTCTTGATACTTCTCTCTCTCTCCCTTTCTCTTTGTCATTTGTCTGTGTATCTATCTATCTGTAATAAGAAAAAGCTTATGGGAAGAGGCATTTACTAAGCACTTGCTTAGTATCTCATCCACTGCTCATTGAATCACCAAATCTTTTAAACAGAGTTTGGGAATTCATTCTATATCACAACCAAATAAATATGGAGAAAATGAAGGCAATATATATTTGTATAGGAAAAATAATTTTTACAAGTTTGAGAGTTCTTTCTTTAAGATTACCAACTTAATGCATTTGAGTTTTTCAGCAGTTATAATGGGTATGTTACTTATTTTATATTTCATATTAGTGTTCACATAAGGATAGTTCATTTATAAAGTGTTTTCTGCTTGACTTCACTCATGTATACATATAAAAGGATATACATACATATGCTTAGAATGATCAGTATTTTAGTTTGAAAAGAAATTAGACCTTTCCTTTACTCAATTTTCTTGCTAATAATGAGGATATAGTAATATCAATCTCAAGGATTCACTACACACTGAAATGAGACAAACTGTATGGTACATTTCTGCTTCTCCCTTTTCTCTCCTCCATTTAGTCCCTTCTACCCCTCAAGTCAATGACATCTTCTTTAATTATTGCTGCACATATATCTATAATTATGTATAAATATAGCCTGCTGAGTGCATTTGGTGTGGCTTGTATGTTGATGGTTTACTGCTTGGGATTGGGTATCCTGTCAGGGGGTTACTCTTTGGCAATATTGATTTTCTCTGTCATCAGCTATTTATTTCCTGGTTCTTCCTCTGGTGTAGAGTCTTATGAGATTTTCCATATCCATGTTTGCTTGTTACTTGCTTTCATCATTGTATGGGTCTTGTTTAGGTGAACATATTTTTGAGATATGGGTCATATACATGGATGGCTTCCCTGTTATATATAGAAGACACTCTCTCACAGCAAACATGCTGGTTCTCTGTCTCTTATAAACTTTCTGGCCCCTATTTCACAATGTTCCCTGAGACATGGAGTAGGGGTTGTGTTGTATGTATGTTTCTACTCTTAATTGTTGTATTGTGCTTATGTAGCTATTTTAAAATTTTATGTATAATTAACAAATACAGGTTAGTAGTTAGTGATCTATAATAATTAAGCTTGTAGTCATATTAGGTATGTTTTCAAGCTTAAACAGATATATTTAAGGTAGATGGATATATTTAAAATGCTTCAGAGACCTATAGAATATGGCATTTAAGATGTTTAATAGTCTAAGACTTTCATGACAGTGAGACATGTCTGCTCCTGGCAGCATCAATCTACTTCGTAAAAGGAAGATGGGTATCAAAGAACCTCCATATAAAATTTGCTTTAATTGTAGCAAAGCTAGCCATTTAGGCAAGAAACTACTCTTGCCTTGACTGCTGATAGTATGCAGTACAAACTGGACAAACAGGTCACAAGAGGAAAAGACTGCCAAACTTTGCCAAAACAAGGTGGGAGAGTCCCTCAACATTCCTGCTTCTTAGAAAAGCCTGCCAGATATTCTAGGCCTGTAGGCCAAAGATGGATGCCCCAATATTGCAAAGGAATTTTGGGTGACTGTCCAGGAAACCAGATGTCTCTGTTGTTGCTATAGTTTTAGAAGTTGCTTGTTATGCACTTTCTGTTTACTAGGGCAATACTATTTCCTTCTGGGGTCTTTGATGGAGTTGAAGAGTAGATAGCTATAGTTACAGTTTTCCTTAGTTATGATTGTTGTGCCCAGATTGTAACCCCCAGAGAGACCACCAAGGGCGAGCATACCAGAATGCAAAAGCAAGGTTTATCTGTTACAAGTCATGACAGGGAACTCATCTCAAGCCATCTCAAGTGAGGCAGGGAAGAGTTACTCTTTCTTGAGGAAGTTAGTTTTTATAGGCAAAACCCATAAAATTTCTTAGAGGGGAGGAGGTTAGTACGGGTCCATCCTTGATTGGTCCAGTTTTTCCCGGGCCTGGACTTTATCTTATTCTAGCTTATCTGTTTGCCCTGTCAGGAGTTTTACAACTCCTCTCCAGGGTCTGGTCATGTTGTGTCCAGAGAGGGGCATCTCGTGGTCAGTTGGTTACCATCAGACAGCCTGACTCTGTTCTTTTGAGTTCCTGGGGCTGGCACCATCATTTCTGGGGACTTGAAACTGGCCTGGGTCTCTCTATATTGAGATATCTTTGTCTAAGGCCCCCTTTTTGAGACAATAGAGTGTGGGTCTTGTGCCTAGATCTAGTCCCCAAAGCTGCCACTGGAGACTTTAGGTACAGAATGCAAAAGTAAGGTGTTTTCTAAGTTTACAAGCCTCCAGGGAAGCTCTTCCAAATCTCTAACTCACAGCAGGGAGATTGGAAGGAATGCTCCCCTTTCTTTGTGAGGCTAGTTCTTAAAGGCACAGACCATATAATTTATTTTAACCCGCCTCCCTTTTTAGTCTTTTGGTCGAATATCCTGGCTGTGTTTTCCAAAGTCCCTGTAGCAGATACAGCCACCTGAAGAAAAGGGGTCTAAGTTCTTACCTACACTTAGGAATCCTAGTTTAAGCTTCTCTTTGTCTGTAGGGGATAGAGTGGGGGGTTTCACTGAGGTATCACAATGATAAAAGGTAAATTTGTTACAAAGCTTTGGATTGATCAAGATACGATAGATAATAGAGTGATTTCTCTGAATTTACAAAATGCAAAGGGTCCGAATATTGTAAATGTAATTCTTACTTGATAACTGTTTTTATCGTATATAGTCTTACTATGTTAATGTTAGAACACTTCCTTTTTATTTAGACAAAAAGGGGGAAATGTTGGGGAATATTGCATTAACTAGGTAAAGTTGTGTTACATTTGTTTATGCAGTGTTTATTTAATGGTGTAAAGTTGTGTTGCTCTTTTACCTTGCCTGCCTAAGGCACCTGATTAGTCTAATAAAAAGCTGAATGGTTAATAGTTAGGCAATAAAGTAACATACCCACTGGAATTGAGTCAGTCATGTTTCCCATTTCACTCCTTTTATTTCACTCAAGACTACAACTCCAGAAATATGTGTTTAATCATTAACATTTTTTCTTCCAAAATGAATAAACAGCAGTTGTATGAAAACTTCATATATTCCCATGTCACCAATTTCTGTGCTTACCTAACCACACTAAATTTAAATAATTTTAAGATTTCTTGCCTCAAAATTCATGAGGAAGAAATCATACTGAAGAATAAGATAAGTATCTGTCACCTATTTTGAAACATCAGATTTAACATGAATATCCTGGCATTTTGAAGCCCTCATTTACAATATGTTATTTTTATTGTCACCCTTTTTCTTGTGATTTCTTTTGCTTAGATTGACAAGGAGCAACATGATAAAATACTTGGTCTCATTGAGAGTGGGAAGAAAGAAGGAGCCAAGCTGGAGTGTGGTGGTGGACGCTGGGGGAACAAAGGCTTCTTCATTCAGCCCACAGTCTTCTCCAATGTTACTGATGAGATGCGCATTGCCAAAGAGGAGGTAATGCTTCCATGTGGTTCTGTTTCTAGGCTTGCCATCTTCTTCTGTGTTTAACTTTTGTATCCTCCAGCTCCTTGAACAGTATTCCGCTGAAATGGTTGATGATAAAATCTTAAGTAATTTGTGATCAAGACTAATTAATCAGTGAGGAATCCAATGGGCCTACAAATAGTTTGTATCAAACACGGAACAAAGTCCACAGTGGCTCTAATAGGTGCTTCATTCACAGCCTCAAAAGAATGGGAAAGAACCCTGTCATTTGTAGATTAGGAATAAATGTGCACATATTGTGTTACATATGCCAGGCACTGAACAACATGCATTGAATGATCTCAGTTATGAAAAGAACATAAAAAAGTCAGCCTCACAGAGACAGAGTGGACTGTCTGTAAGGGAAGTGAGAATGAGTTCTGGGGAGTGCAATCTAAGTAGCATCAATTGGTACCCAGATATTCAATGTATAATTAAGAGGAATAAGTTTGTGATGAAAGTGGTAGCTAATATACTTTCCCAGTCAGAGGACTTTTAATATGCAGAGATATGAGCACTTGCTTGGACAGTGAAAGTGTCATGCGCTATACTACAATAAGAAGATATAATGACTCAAAGGCACTGGGTCATAATTTAAACATTCAATATATCTATACTCATAACCCTGACAAAGGATCTGAGAGGTTGTTTTCTTTACCTCCATAATATAATCAAATAAAGAGAAAAAGGTAATATTCAGCTTCATGAGGAGAGGAAATGAATATAAGGAACAGAAATAAAAATCAAATGTATGTGGATCATCCAACATAGGTAGGAGGTCTGTATTCACTCCTCAACTGCATTTGAATTTCTATGCTTATTGGTCAGTTCTTCGACCAAAGCTATTGTTCTTGTAGATTTTGATTAACATGTACACAATGACAATAAAGCAGAAAGTAATCTCCATTCAAGGAAGCATTTATTGTGTCCTATAATGCCCTCAGTGGGATTTTTTATCTGCTACTTCAGAACTGGAACCTGGGAGCCCATTTTGTGTCAGATAAATTGCTGCAACTCTGAACGAACCCCCTGCCTTCCCCTGCTACCTGCTTCTGCTTGCACTGCTCACACGATTATGCTTCCCAATTACAGGGTCATGACAGAATTTAGAACCCCAGGGTCTGCCCCCAGACTTCAGCAAGTGGACACTAACTGCCCCATGACACTCAAATTGACTTGGAACCAGAAAACCATTTGAAGCTTGAGGGTTTTTGTCAACCCATGTTCACATTTCCCAGGAAATTGTCCTAGCATTCAGAAAATCCTTTTATTTAATTTTGATGAACACCTTACCAAAATGTAGTTGTTTAGTATCTATGAGAATATCCAGGTGTTTCCTATTACCCAGGGAGCATGTGAGATACAAACTGGGTTCTGTGTGGGTTTTACTGACTAGATTCCAGTAGAAATGAAGGGCTGACTCACTAAATTAGACATGTTCTGACTCTTGTTCCCTGTCCTGTGACTCTAGCCACTGCCAGAGGCCTCAGATTTTGGTTAGTATAGGATGGTTCTGGAGTTAGGCTTGCAGTAGTAAGTATTTCTTCTTCTTCTTTCTTTTTTTTTTGGTAATCCTGTATATGATTGGGTGACTAGTAGAATCTGGATAAAAAAAATGTGCTATTTTAGCTAATTTTTATAATTATAAAAGTATCCAAATATAACCAAATACATGATATTTAAATCAATGATACACTGATGTTTAAAGCATAAACACTGTTCTCAATCATTGTTCATTTGTTACTCTTAGAGCAAAGGACTGCTTTCTTGGTCTTTCTGTCTTGTGCAGTAACTTGAACAATGAAGAAAGCTAGGATTGGGGTATAAGATGTTTGCATGGAAATCATGGACTTAATGATTTGACGTTTGGTTCTTACATTTCGGGTTGTTCTGTTTCAACAAGTAAGAATAAATGCTGCCACAATGATTGGTGTCTGTGTCACAGAGAATGTCACACGTGATCACAACGTTTCCATGTTCATTGGCCATGGCCACCTGTTTCGATTCTTACACGTAGGTCTGAAGCGAGAGATAAGACCTTAGTTCATATAGAGAGGCTTCTATGGAAGCATATGTAGTGTATTTAAAGCATATGAAGTTTATGTACTGTTAACCTATTTTTGTGTCATTCTTGTGTAGATATTTGGACCAGTGCAACAAATCATGAAGTTTAAATCTATAGATGATGTGATCAAGAGAGCAAACAATACTACCTATGGCCTAGCAGCAGGAGTCTTCACGAAAGACCTGGATAAGGCCATAACTATGTCTTCTGCTCTGCAGGCTGGGATAGTATGGTAAGTGCATCTGAAGTAAAGGTTGCTTTTCCTGTATCAGCCACAATGGCAGACTGAGTTGACTTCCTCCAGACTAGAATTATCTGACCTGTTAGCAAAATAGTTTCTGTAAATAAAAAAATAAAAAAATATCCTCTTCCACCTTTTCAAGTTACTTGTGTAGTAACTTGACTATTTTATGGCTGTTTGATTTATACAATATACGTGTTGTTAGATGATTTCAGGGCACTCAGTGAAATGAAAGAAAAATTCTTTTATAATCAACCATAAATTAGAAAATGTGTATTGGTATCTTATATCCACTAGACACTATTGCTGTTATTATCATTTGACATATTTGAAATCAAACCTAAGGTGTTACATTAGCTGAGCACATGGCCTAGTCATGAGCTCTATCCTAGTCTGCTTTAAACTTTTTAATATGAGACAGGAACTCGGTTTCTGAATTTGGCCATGAACTCACTCTGTGGCCCACATTAACGTTGGATTTCCCATCCTCCTGCAACATGTTCCTGAGTGGCTGGGATCACAGGTCTACATCCTAAACATGGTGATAATTATTTATTTTTTAAAATTTAATTTATGCATATGGGTTTGCATGTATGTCAGTCCACCATGTGAGTGCCTGATGCACAAAGAAACCAGAAGAAGGTATCAGCTCTACTGAAATTAGATTCTAGGCAGTTATAAGCCACAGGATGTGGGTGCTGGGAAGCAACTCAAGTTCTCTGTAAAACCAACAAAGACTGAACTCTGAGGCACCTCTCCAGCACTTTCTCTAGCTTTTCACTTAGTCTGTTCTTTGATTTTTGTAATTTAGCTTTAATACAAATTCTCAGGCTGTTCCTCTCTAACTGAGGCTCTGCCCAGCCAGCTCCATTCCCCAGACTGTTTCCTCAGCAGCATTTTTCTCATCAATCCTCCCTCCCCTCAATCCTGGCAATGGCACAAGCTATTTTCATTCTCTCACCTAGTCCAGCTAAAAAAAAATTAGGCACTGAAAAGCATCCTAAGGGACACAACCAGGCAGTTCGTGACCCTCTGGATCATTTGATATACCATTTCCTCCCATGAAAGTGAGAGTCATCTCATCAGCTAGTTACCATTGGTTTGAAGTTGCAATGTATTTATTGCACTCATCATTTTATTTACCCAACACCTACTACTTGATATCCCAAACCTTGTCTTGTATAAAAACTAGGAGCTTGCTGAGATTTAGAAGCTTATTGAGAGCTTACAATGTATGCGTTTAGCAGCTTGACACTAAAATGACAAGTCCAAAACGCTTTGAAATATGGCAATGTAATGTTAAAATTGTTTGTGTTTTGGAGCATTTCCAATTTTGTATTTTCAAATATGGATTTTCTACCAGTAAAACCTATGTGAATAGTCCATAGACTGAAAACCCCCAAACTGAAAGACTACTAGTCCCCTGCATTTCACATAAGGACCACATAGACTGTATTATTGAGAACTTAAATAAATATAAGATGGGGCTGCAGAAATGGCTCAGCAAGGAAAGTGATTGGTGTGCAAACATAAGAGACTGAATATCTTTCTAGCTTCTGTGTGAAAGCCAGATACGCTGGCCTGTGCTTTGAGTTACCTCTGTGGCCAGAGGCAGAAGCATCCCTAGATTTTACTGGCTAGGAAATATAGCTAAATTGGTGAGCCTTAGGCTCTGTGGGAGATGTAGTCCCAAAGAGTAAGATGGAGAGCAATTGAAAAAAAGATAAAAAGAAAATGACGTTTATCTCGTCTCTGGCTTCCATCTATCTTCCCTGTGCATGCACACACACGTGTGCGCGCACACACACACACACACACACACACACACACACACACACACATTAGATGAATGAAAAAATTATATAAGCAACCAAATGAGGGATGAGATTGAGAATCAAAAATCTCAATCATAATATGTCTCTGTGATTTACTCTGGGCATAGGTCTGTTATTCAATGAAACTTTTTAAAACTGCTATAAAATCTTAATAGCATTAAACACAAGAACTCAAAGGCCTGATGTTAGGTTTTTATAGTGGCATTTTCCCTCAAGTCTCTTAAAAGTAATCAAAGTCTCATCTAATTAGTATAACTAATGATCAACACAGATTTTTTTCTATGATAAAAGTATTAGTAAATTCAATTTTTCTAACTCATACATGTTCATATTCTACATTTACTAAAGACTTACTGTGTCCATGTATTTTTATAAATCATCTGTCAGAGGTCAACAGCTGCTCTATAAAATACAGAACATCATTCTCTCTGCATGAGCATTACAATAATTGCACATGCCCTGCAGAACTGCACTCCAGTCAGCACTCTCCCATTGCCTTCATCTACTACTGAGTTTCTCTTTAGTTCTGGTCACATTTTTTTTAACTGTATTTTTCTGTAGAAACATCTTCGAAATATTTCTGAAAGCTGATTACCAGATTGATAATTGGGCCCAATTCCTGCTACCACTATTGACCAAGAAGTGAAACAAGTACTGACACATACAATAATTGCTAAAGAGAGTTGGTTTTAGACTGCTAAGTGTGCGAACTTCAAGACCACCAAAAGCTTCATGCATATAAGGCATTAAAGAACGCCATTCCAACCCAGCCTCAGCTGCTTCTTTTGATGGCACCTTTATGGCACATTGGTTTTTCCCTCTGTTATGATTCAAGCTAACCATACATATATATAATATATATATTCATATTCATAGTTGTATAATTTATTTCTAGGTAATACATGAATGCTTTGTGTATTCTAAATTACAGTGCTGCTTTTTATCTCAGTGATCACATTAGATTGAAACAAAGTAGTTCTTAAAAAGATTTCTGAGTTTTTTAAATTTCCTGCTTAGAAATTATGGGATGAGTTAAATATGATATATAGTAGCCACCTCTTCTTTGTTTTAGGGTGAACTGCTATTTGGCTATGGCCATCCAGTGCCCCTTTGGTGGATTCAAGATGTCTGGAAATGGGCGAGAGCTGTAAGTTAAGCTTTATATTACAATAAATACATGTTTTGTGATAAGGATTGCCACTCCTAGGAAACTGTTCTGTTTTCACTACTTTGGGGGTAAACTCCACCTACTTTTAGTACCAAATAGTTTTTAAATGTTGGAAGTACTTCCTTAGTGCAGAGATGCAATTGTAGATTGGATGTACTTTATTAAGCTCCTACTACCCAAACAGGGCCATGCTAAGTACTCCACTCTGGTAAATAAATTGTTGCCTATGTATAGGATTGCCTATGGTACATGTGAATAGAAGCTATTTGGGCAACATTTTCAGAAAGCAGGTGAAAGGGTAAACTGGTGACATTGTTGCATGTAAATAAATATCGAAACATTCTAGATATTTGATATACCTTTTAAATTATAGTTGCCTTATCTCACTCAAACTGATATGCTTCTGGTTAAGTATACCTAATAACTATGATGCATCTGTAAAGTAAGGCATTTGCTGGAAAACATCCACACAGAATTACTGAGATGATTACCTCTAATGACACTTTCCAAGAGTTATGAGTTATTTTTAAAGACAGAAAAGCAGAATTAACAAATTTGGAATCAGGGTTCCCAAAGAGCCCCAAATAGTGAACTCAGGTGAATTTTTATTTTCTTGGCTGTGTTTGTCAAGTCAGTTTAGCAAACTTTTCCCTGAACCTTCATTAAGGCTCATTTTTTGGCACTAAGCAGACATAGCTTAGTTTCATACTGCTTTATACATTGAGTAGAATGTCATGGGAAGCAAGAGTGCTATGTGCAGGTTTACTAGAGCTCATCAAGATCCACTGAATCAGAATCAACATTTGATGAAGGGCCCAGGGGATTTGTATACAGAATATTTAGAAATGAGAGACAATAATATATAGATTTTTCTTAGCTAAGGAGAAATGTAAGGGGATAGATGCTCTTGTGGTCTTTGTTAAAATAATATATGTTCAGTTTTCTCAGGAAAATGATTTAGGTCAGCCTTGATGTCACAATACACACCGAGCTCTCCAGAGAGTGTCCAGTTCCATAGCAACCCTAAATACAAAGGGGAAGCAACTTGGTCAATATTCTGGGCTAATTTGTCTGCCTCCTTGATAGGAACTACTTATTTAAACAGTACATTAATGGACTTTAGAGAGCTGGGTCAAGCACTTTATATATTTGAAAAACATGCTTTTGAGGTTTTCAAGAACTAGTTTCAGAAGTTTAAATTATTCACAAAACAATCAATACTATGGGATTATTGATTGCTCAGGAGAAGAAGACATTGTCTACATTTATAACTGAATCAGGAGCAGTGCTGGTAGAGAAGTACCAAAATCCAGCTCCTTTGCAAACCTGTTTGTTATAGGTTTTATGATCCTAGGAATAGTCCTGTAATGTAATCTTCTTATGCAAACAATGCAGAACAGAACTGACGGCAGTCCTTCTAAATTAAATCATCCACCAGGTTGAAGGAATTCATGGTTTCCAAAATTGGCCTCAGGTAGAACCCTAATAAGTCACCATGGTATCTACAGATGGGCTCAATTCAGCTTCTAGTTACTTGGAGTTGACTTGATAATTTTTATTGTATTGTAAAATGTTGAATATTAGAGAATACCAACATCTACTAAAATCTGAAAAGCCTGAATCAGGCCAATCTTTAGTTTCTTTCCTTCTTAAAATGAATACAAGCAATCCAAAAATAAAATAAAACAAAGCCAAAATAAACAAACAAAGGAACAAAAATCCCACCTAAAAAGATTAGGTGTTTGTTTTGCCCAGAGTCAAAAGATCCTGTTAAAACTCCAGCTTCAGAAGAACAGAGCTCCCAGAATTAAAGTGGATCTTGGTCATTCTCTAGTTGCTCACCTTTTCTGCGACAATGCAGATGATGAATTCAGGCTCTAGTGCAGATGGTGGATGATCTGCTGATCTTCAGTGACCATAGAGTACAACGTAAACTAACACCTCTCTTACTTATTGATCTGATAAAAATCTGACCAGGTTGAATTATGATTCTGGTAACGAGTCATATGGTCAAGTAGAGTAATGTAAACAAAAAATAATGTCTGTGAAAATAAACAGTGCCGAATTATTTAAAATAAAAGACATTTTAGAATAATGCTCTCCATTGGTGAGTTTATATTTGGTCATGAAGCTTATGGTTAGCTAGCAACTCTATGAACTACTATTTATTCAGTAAATATTTTACATTGTCACTACTCAAATAAGCAAGAAAAACTTTCACCAAATTACCAGGGATTATATTTGACTTACATTGCGGTATGCAATCATGTTTATATGCAATTTTTCTTCCTTCTCTAGGGGTGAGCATGGTATTTATGAATACACTGAGCTCAAGACAGTCGCAATAAAAATATCTCAGAAGAACTCATAAAGAAAACAGCAGAGTGAAGAGAACCCCTTCAGTAATGGCTATACATCGCCTGTAGTCACCAGTATAGGGGTGTTTTCCTGTAACTCTTTCTTCTATTGTTTTCTTTCTTTTTTTTCCTTTCCTTTTTTTTTTTTTAAGACAGAGTTTCTCTGTGTAGTTTTGGTTCCTGTCCTTCATCTCGCTCTGTAGACCAGGCTGGCCTCAAACTTACAGAGATCTGCATGGCTCTGCTTCCTGAGTGCTGGGATTAAAGGCGTGCACCACCACCATCACCAGGCCTTCTATTGATGTCTTAAACATAAGTGATTCATCAGTATCAATGTTATACATAGAAAACCTATAGCTTAATCTGAAAGAAACATTAGCCTTGTAATATGTGATCCCAATTCATATCCTAGGTTGAAAGGGTAGATTTAGGTGCAAGCTCTCCATGACTGTCAAGTTTACGTGCTTTTCACTGTGGCTACTTGCTTAGAATATTTACTTGGTAAAGAGGACCAGTCATGATTTAGTCTCTGTCCCTCAGTGACTCCTTGAATTACTCAGTGTGCATAATGACTGCAGAGTAAGTTGCTCTGTTCCTTGTGGTTATCCCCTCTGAGTGTTTTGAAATGTTTTCTAGAATGCCATGCCTACTTGTCAATGAAATGTCTAATGGAAATTCAAATGTAACGCTTAATAAAGCACTCTCACATGATTTTTTTTCAACTTGAATTTTTAAAATATATATTTATTCTTTGAAAATTTCACACACAGATACACACATATATGCATACATATAAATGTATATATACAGGCTATTATGATCATATTTAAACTGTTCTCCCCTATGACTCCTCCCAGATCTGCATCCATGTACATCTCCCTCCTAATTTCAGGTACTTTTAAATTTATTGTTACCCATTGAATCCAGTTAATGTTGCCCACATACACATGAGTGCAGAGCCATTGGTGGGACATGGTCAGTCTTCGAGGAGCCATACTTCTGGGGAACACTGACTTTCCTTCCACCAGTGCCGTCAACTGTTAACCCCTCCTCTTAGGAGGGTGATTTCTGTGCTCCTGCATCATACTGTAATGTTAGCTGGCTTTTACTTGTCTAGGTCTTGTGTAGTTAACCACAACCACCATATGAGTTCATGAGTACAATAAACCTGTCATGTCCAGAAGGCGCTATTTTGGAGCAGTCTTCTCTGAACTTTGGCCCTTAATATTTTTACCCTTCTTCCATGATGTTCCCTGGGCCTTGGAGAGATGGGTGGCAATATGAAAGTCCCATTTATTTCTGAACATATCACAGATTTATTCTCTGCATTTTAGCCAGGTGTGAATCCCTATGTTAATTATCCTCTAAAAAAACAACTTTAGAAAAAACTGAGACACGCAATAATTTATGTCCAAAGATTTAAATATTTGGAGGAAGTTTGACACATTCTGTCCTTTTAGTTTGGTCTTGTAGCTCATGTGATTCACATCAATGTACAGAGCACTTTCTGTTACTACAAAAGCAAGATAGTAGAAAGAAGGCTTCTTATTTTTTTAATTGTTTTAGGTTGGAATGAAACACAGATCACAGATAGCTGCTCAGTTTATTCAGGAATACAGTGGACATCTCCCCCTTTTTAAAAGAGGTCACACAGATGGATGTAACCTTAACCATAGAGTACAATGTGATTTGATAACTGAAGGAAAAGTGCTTCCTCTTCTTCCACCAAACATTCCGACCCCCATATGAGGTGAACAAGTACTTAAAGTAGCCTAGGTACAAAATCATATTACACTTAGACTCGGTTTCTAAAAGAGAAGAGAAATGGTTCAGCAGTCACTCATATAGAGCATCTTGATCTGCTAGAATGATTTTTCAATTACAAATGAAAAACTGAAAAGAAAAGAAACACTGAACTTCAGGGTAACTTTGAAAGTAATCTGTACCTGAAGTCCATATAACTTATAGGAGGATCTCACTCCCCATTACCATTCTACCTTAATGTTCACCTATGGATAGACTAATATTGTCATAATGTCCTATTTGAAGTTTATAAGAAGGATTTCTCCAATTTGATTTAGCACAACTATATCACACTTCAGATGAGTGTTAGTATTGGTTCCATCCTGATACTAATAGGAAGAAAGAAGGAAAATTAAGTTACAATGAGCTTAATATTGATTATAAATTGACTTGGAATTGATTGGATCATGGAAGTACATTCAAAACAACCTTATAGATCAGAACACTCCAGCATGTTTTACCTTCTTTTCACTTCTCAAATACAGGAAGCAGGTGCTCAGCCACTAGAAATACAGTGGGATTCTCTCTACCTCACTGTGCACATCCACATCCTTGTTGCAATATTAATCCTAAAATGAGCGAGATTCTTTTCCACTCTTCCCACCAATGGGCCCTGAACTTCCCTGTGGAATCATGTGGACTGAATCCATTTTGTAACTTTTCAGTCATTTGCAAAGAAATGCTCTGTCTCCATCATGAGTCCTCTCTTCTTTCATATATTTTAAATCTGGATAATTCCCCAGGAATCATAGAGCATAGTTGGACAGAAGCTGCTACCTGGCACTGACTTGGCTGGTTATATGAATGAGAAATTTACCCAATAGTCCTGACAGATTCAAAATAGGTTCAAAAATTAGTGAAACAAAAATATACTTCTGTCCTACAACAGAACATGGAGTGTTGTTTGAGTGACTGTCCTCTTTGCAGCAACAAAATAATTAACAATATGTGATATAAAATATGAAAGGTATATTATAGCTTATAGTTCCCAGGAGAAACACTCCAATATGGTGGAAAAGATTTGGGACAAGTATTGGGAATCTAGCTCTAGAATTAAGTCCATGGTCAGGAGCCAGAGAGCAAATAGGAATTTCCAATGGGTATAAAACTTGAGTACTCCATGGCAATCCATTTCTCAAAGGAGGTTCCATTTCCTAAAGGTCGCACAACTGCAAAAACATTACTGGCAGCTTGGGATCCAGGGTTGAAACTCATAAATGGTGGTGGATGTTTCACATTCAAACCATACATGTGAATTCTGGAGACAAATATTAGTGACAATGATTAAGAAACATAGATTAGATTAACATAAAATTTGTGTTCCAAAATAACAGATTAACAATAAGAGAACTAAGAGCATTAGGAAGAAAGCATCTAAGGAAGTACCAGCTTGAATCCCTAACCTGTGGTGAAGAAGATTTGGGGGAAGATTTGATGAAGACATCCCATTTAGGGGTGGGTGTTCCAAGGTCTCACATTTTCTGTCTATTTCTGGCTGTGGATCTCTGTTTGTTACCATCTGTTACAGGAAGAAGCTTCTCTGATGATGATTGATCAAGGGACCAAGCAATGAGTTTAGCAGAATTATTTGACCATATTATAATCATTCTTTTGCATTCATGATTTGGCATTTAATCTAAGTTGTTTTTGTTAGGGGCATTATTATGTGCCTGATAATTTTTTGAGGAAAAATACTGCCTCAGTATTTTTCTATTACCTGTAGTTTGCATTGGGATCTGCCCATATTAGATTAGATCATTGTTTCAATTTTATTGTAGTTGTTATTTTAATTTGGGTTGTAGCTCTTCTTTAATAGAGGTGTTTGCAGTGTTCAAGAGAGACTAGTTGATGAGAGAGTTATATTGGTATTTTCCTCTGTTATCATGATTTCCCAGGCAATAGGCTCTTTCTGTTGTTCATTTCTGTGGGCTGAGTATTGTCTTCAGCAAAAGTCACTATCCAGCTGTTGACCCACCGTGATTAACAGAGGGGTAGGTGGTGACAAAACAGCTATTTGTTAAGTACTGAGCATTTTAATGAGTAAAAGGATCTTGATATCACTGTGAATAGTTGACAATATTGTCAATGTTAGGTGATTAGTATTGGTTTATTAGATGGAAAGTATAGGAGACAGAGACATGTAGAAGTGGAAATAATAGAGGCCAAGGAAAAAGAGAGAGTGAATATGTTGGCATCTTGGACAGCTGTAGACTAACAAGAAGGGGTAAGATCTATATCTAGGTATCATAAACAAGGTTCATTTCTGGGCTTTGGAAGATGTACTACTAAGAGGAATGGTATGGATAATAGAAAGGAAAGAAAGAAAGCAGAGATGGAGCAGAGCATAAATCAGAGAAAAGCATGAACTGGAGGGAACAGTATTAGCTTGCTACAACTGATGTAGAGGGGGACAGAGAGCTGAGTGAAAAATATAATAAAATGAGATAACTGAATTGGATGTTGTTTCTTTGTCCTTGGAAAATCTGCTACATTATCACCCAGTCCCAGTCCAGGATGGGCTGGGTGCTGGTTTCTGCAAGGGATGTTCTTCTCTTGTCAACTCTAGTCTCCTCTTCTGCATCAGTTTTCTGGCAGAGCTACTTGGCTGTCTGTGAGCCAGGGCAGCTTAGGCAAAGTTTGCTGAGCCACAGTTGATGTGACCCTGTCTGGATGGCAGCAAGGGGTGGCTGTGTAATTCCTAAAACAAGGGTTAGAGCTTCTGCCTAGTTTCCACAGTCTTAGGATCCATTGTTAGGATGGTACAGCAGTCACTGCAGGCCTCTCTGTAAAATCACCATAGGCACAGCCTCTGCAGATTTCATGGTGTAGATCTTTCCAATTAGCTTGCTAGAGTCTGCCAGATTCAGCAGCTTTATTAATTGAAGTCACAGCAATAAGCTCAGTAGAACAGGGCTTGATGGGACTTGCTGGAATAGATTCTAGAGATGAGGGAAGCAGCTTATGGAATGATAGATTTCCCTAACTATAATCAGCCACTTCTTCCAGTGTGGCTTCTAGGCCCATCGTATCCAGGAATTCTAAGGGAAAATTGATTCTCCCTTCCTACCATGTAGAATCTCTTCAGGCTTGGTGGCAAGCACCTTTACCTCCTGAGATGTCCAGCGGGTCACAACATGAATTTTTAAAGTGTAAGTGAGTTATAGTGATAAAATATCCAATCACTAGAAAGAAGAGCTAAATTGAGTAAATAAAGGTGTTATCTATTCATCCTCAGTCCAGCAAAGAAACATCCTGCCAGAATGGTATCTGAAGTCAGTAGCATGTATTTGAGTCAGATGGGATCAGTACTTGATAAGCACTTACTGAGTTACTGTGTAGTTCTGGTCATAAGTGTTATACCATTTTAGCACTTCAAGATGGTTTAATCTGCTGGAGAACAATTACACAATGCTTGCACATAAAAAATAAAGAGAGGAAAAAGCGTAGTAGGACTGAAACATCTACATTCTTGGGTACAATAATGTGTAAAGGGCTATACATTTGTGGAAAATGAGAATGAATTATTGCAGGAAATCTGACTGTACAGGAACCCAAACAGTGAGTTAATTTTCAGAGCATAAAGAGAAAGAGAAGACTGTCTTTTCTCAGGATGATTCATGGAAATAAATCCGGAGGCATTCTGCACACTGTGTTCTCCAGGAATTTGAAGTTACACAGTGAAAACATTGTAGGGTTTGGAAAGTCTCAAGACCTGCTTCATTTTGGTTTGTAATGACATTTTCCTCAATTTGGTTTAATAATGAGCTTGACTTTCTTCTTGCCTCATTTAGCATGCATGCACATTTAGGAAGCCATGTTGGAAGGTGCTGTTCTTTTAGTGGCAGCTCTTGTACTCCAGGGAGTGTTCTAAAGATCAGAGGAGCTTCTGAGGTGATATCCTCTGGGTGATACTCACAGCCCATGCTCCCATTATGCCTTGCAATGAGGACCTTCTTCTTCTGACCTGAGCTCCCAAGTGGAAAACAAGTTGGGCTCAAGTAAAAACAAGAGAATATTTGTGCATGGGTGTACTTATTCTAAAATATTGTTACTTCAATGACTTAAAATTTATGATTAGAAATCTTTAGATGAGCAGTTGACCAACTCAGATTTTGTGATAAAATAGTTTATCATTTCCAAATAGTAGACACTGGGTGACAGTGATATGGCAGCATTCTAACAGATGCCCTAATCAAGCACAGCAGTGTGAGAATGAAGTCAGCGGCTCCTGAACTCCAACTTCAAGTTTTGCCAAGCTTGCATAAACTTAGAAGATTTGTAATTTGGGTGCTTTTTTATGATTTGGAACATAATTACTGCCATTTTGAAAGCTGGAGAAATGGAAGTCTGTGGAAAACCTGAAAGGTATTTTATTACTGAGAATAAAAAATACTCATATATAGAGGAGAATGAAATTTTCTTAAACCCCAAAGAGTGCCTATATTTTTATGAGATGTGTTTGAACCATGTATAAATATGTCAGCCAGCAGACACGTGAATACTGTGGCAATTCATCCCATACGAACATTTCTCAGATATCACAGGAAAGGTTGAGCACAGAATAAGACAAAAGCCAGAAGTGGTTTAGTTATTTGAAAATTAAATCTTCCTTGTATAAATAAGACATTACAGGATTAAACAAAATTTTTTTTTGCTTTACATTGTCTGGTCCAGAGTCACTAGATAGTATTTTGTATATCATTAATTACATGAGAGTCCCGCCAACAATAATGATTAAAACTTGGGAATGTTATAGAATTTATTGTTAGCCTATGTGTGGGGAACTTTACAAGGGATTTATTTTGCAATTATAAGTGTGATTTCATTGTCCACAATGTCTATAGAACAAAAGAATTTTTATTTTCATGGCAAGCTCAGTGATAGAAACTGGAATTTTCTCTTCAAGTAACAGCAGTTTTAGATCTTGAACAAAGATCATCAAATGCCTAGTCTAGTGAGATTTTTTTGTCTTATTTTCTCTGTTACTTTTTAAAGTCTTGATAATTTAGTTACAAAAAAATTTCATTTAATTTACTGAATGGTTAATGAAGAGTCAAAATATTGTGGAGGGAATACAGAGATATGTAGAGGACACTCTAGGTATGAATTCTTTGTCCTATGTCAACCTGATGGTAGGTGACAGTCAGATGTTATTTGCTTCACATAAAAATGAAAGATCTTGCATGTGCAATGCTTCAATCTACTAGAAAATATGAGAAATACATTCAAAATTATATAGTCATAGAATAGAACACACAGTGTCTATGTTTAATAGTAACAAATTTTGCATTTTTTAATTGGAAAAAATGGTTTAATGCTGATCTCATGGAAAACAACCATAGCTTCCTTATATAGTGAGTATAACCCAAGCATGTGAAGGTAGCAGACTCTAGCTCAGAAATGAGAAATAAAATTGGAAAGGTGCATTTTATATGGTAAACATCCTATGTATTTGGCATTTAAAGAGAGGTGGAAAGCTTAAGAAATTATATTATTTGTATTCAAAGTCAACTTACGATATCTTAAGCAATTAGACAAAAAGGAACCTAAAATAGTTTGATAATGTGTTGACATTGAACTTTACATGTATTTCTCTTAAATAACACAGTGGAAACCATATAACTTTTGCTCAGTTTTTCCCTATTGTAACAGCTTGCAAAACTCTGGCAGAATTTCTCAAGTGAAACACTGAAGACCTTATAGTCAGGAGCAGAACAGCCCCAGTATCACATGGGTCCTGGGGTTGGCATTCAGGGTTACACCCATGTCTCTCACCCTTGCTTCTAGACTGTGCCTTGAGAAAGGTAAGTTGGTTCTTATGCATTCATGTTCCATGACAAACCACTAGGATTTTGTTCTATGTTTGCCCATACTTTTCAGGAGGTCACTCTCTAACCCAGAAGGCCTTTGAATTTGCAGTCCTCTTGCCTCCTCCTTCCACTGGGCTGGGATGACAGTTCTCACCCAGGGCTGAAATTGGCTCAGCATGTAGTTCAGGTTTATAACATGTTCTGTTAAGCTTTCATATGGCAGAACTACTATCTTTTTCTCATCTTTTTTCTTTGTATTGAAGTCTAGATAAGAGTTCTCTTTCTCTGGAAATCAATATGCTAGTTTCTCAGAAAACTGAGAATCGATATGCCTCAGGACCCAGCTATAACATTCCTGGGCATATGCTTCATCCTATTACAGGACATTTACCCAACTATGTTCATAGCAGCTTTATTCACTTATTGTGAATAAACTGAAAACAGCCTCGATATTCCTCAACAGAAGAATGGATAAACAAAATGTGGTACATTTACATAATGGAGTATTACTAAGCTGTTCAAACAAACAAACAAATAAAAAAAAAAAACGACATCAGGGCTGGAGAGATGGCTCAGAGGTTAAGAGCACTGGCTTCTCTTCTAGAGGTCCTGAGTTCAATTCCCAGCAACCACATAGTGGCTCACAACCATGTGTAATGAGATCTGGTGCCCTCTTCTGGCCTGCAGTTATATGTGCAGGCAAAGCACTGTATACCTAAAAATAAATAAATAAATAAATCTTTAAAAATGAACAAACAAGAAATGACATCATGAAATCTGAAGGCAAGTGGATGGAACTAGAAAAAAAATCATCCTGAGTGAAGTAGTCCAGACCCAGAAAGACAAACATGGCATGTACTCACTTATAAGAGGATATTAGCTGTAAAGTAAAAGGTAATCAATCATGCTACACAGCCCACAGACCCCGAGAGGCTAAGTAACAAGGAGAGCTTAAGGGGGAAGATAAAGATCTCCTTGGGAAGGGCAAATAGAATAGATTTTGCTGGTGGACTGTAGGTGGGTAGGGTTGGGAACAAGAGAGATCATGTGGGGGCAGGTAGTGAGAAAATGCTAGGAGAAACAACTGGATTGGGGGGCATTTGGGGGTAAGGTGGAAACCTAGCGCAATGGAAACTCCATAGAATCTGTGAGACTAATCCTAGCAAATGCTACTAGTCATGGGGGACATGGAGCCTGAACTGGCTATCTTCTGTAACTAGGCAAGGCTTCAAGTGTAGGAATTGAAAACACCAACCTAGCCACAAAACCTTTGACCTACAGATTGTCCTGCCTGCAGAGTGTTCTGGGACCAGCAACTGATGGGAGCAGATGCAGAGTCTTACAGCAAATATGAGGCAGAACTTGGGGAGTCCTGCGGAGGATATGGAGGAATTATCAGAGGAACCAGAGAAGTCAAGGACACCATGAGAACACACCCCACAGAATCAACTGACCAGAACTCATGGGTGCTTGCAGAAATCAGGGAGCTTGTAGGGGTCTGACCTAGGTTCTCTGTATATATGTTATGGCTGAGTAGCTTGGTGTCCTTGTAGAATTCCTAACAGTGGGAATGGGGGCTGTATTTGAATCTTTGGTCTACTTGTGGGACTCTTTCCTCATAGTGGGTTGCCTTGTTTGGCCTTGATGTGATGATATGTGCATGGTCTTATTGTAGCTTGTTATGCCATGTTTGGTTGATGTCCCTGGGGGGTCTGCTGTTTTCTGAGGGGAGATAGAGGGGGATTGATCATAGTAGAGGGGAAATGGAGGAGAGAGATAAAGGAGAAACTAATGTAAATATGAAATAATGTAATTATATATATATATATATGAGAAGAATAAAAAGAGTTCTTAATGTCTAAGAGATGTAATGAGTTGTTCAAGTTCACAAAGAAATGTAATAACAGTCAAAGGTTATGCTGAAGTCCAATTACATTGTCTCAGGCTGTCATGTAAGGAAATGAACAAGTGTAAAGTAACAGGAAGAAAGTAGACTACAGGAAAGAAAAATGGAAGGCAATGCTAAGAGACAGTTGGAAGGTGACATTTCATGGAGGGTTTCATTAGAAAGTAATCTAGCTAATGCCACTCCACCCTGTATGAAGGCTATGGCCCTTCCTTTCCAAAGGATTACCTGTTTTCATATACTCTACCTACCATTCACAATTCATGTTTTGACCTTATAATGACTATTCTGACACGCTAATGCCTAGTTCTCTTCCCCTTTTAATACCAAGCACACTATAGATCAGGGTGAGAACAGACTGTATAAAATTCAAAGGTATATATTGGAGATAACAACCTGTGTTACTCTGTCTTCCCTCTTTGTGCCTGGGCTTGACAATCTAATCCCAGGTACCTTACCTTAGCATCTACCAGATGGACAAAGACATCAAAGTATGCATGCATGGTGAAGGTGTAGACTACCTCAAGGATTTCTGAATCTCTAGACAAATATTGGAAGTAAAAGAATCATTATTAGAGAGCTTCTAAGTCTCCCTACACACAGTTCTGAACACCCCGGAGGGAAGAGCTACAACAGATGATCAGTGAACCTTTAGTTGAGAGGCATGTCCTATCCTGCTCCCGGTTGAAAGGGCTGGGCAGATGAAAATGTTTAGTTGTAACCTGCCTGTGGAGTGACTGCAAGTTGTGAAAACACAACAAACAAAAGCAGCCCTGCTTTATCACTATGATGAGCTACCAGGGTGTCAACATTTTCAGACCTCAGAGTGCCACAATAGACAGACAGTGATGGTGGAATTTGATAAGAGACAACAGGACATTCTCTGCAATGAGGCACTGTCACTTTTTCTTTCTCTTTTCTTTCTTTTTTTTTTCCTTGTCATTTTGACCCGTATAGGTCAACGATAAAATTTAAATGAGTGTTTTTGATGGGCCTTTGAAACTCCCCTGGAATCTTCTCTCATCTATAAGGCATTTCAGAAACAACACAGGATGAGCAGCTCTGACATGCTGGTGCGGAACAGCTACCAAGGAAGCACCCAGTCACACCTGCCAGTCATTCATTTCAGTCAAGTTCCCAGGGCGTGTTGATGGCAGCAGATTGTTTGCCATAGAACTAACTGGGAAATTAGAGTTAATTGACCACAAACTCAAACTCCTCCCATTAGAAATTCACAAAGCCTTCCCTGTAGGCTTGAGTTTATGAATGGAAAGACATTTCATGGACCTTCAGGCCAAAACTATCAGTCCGTAGCTGTTAGAGGTTAATTGTGATGGGTGTGGTTCTTTAGTGAGTTCAAGGTAAAGTGAATGACTAGCATGCAGGATTATATGCTGTAAGATTACAGACCAAGACATTTCCTGCTGTAACACTACCTGTCACTTTTCTACATGTAAATATTCGCTATTGACTGGAAGGGAGCTGAGGGCACTGATGCACATGTGGTTGTTAGTTGCCTTGTTCTGTCAACTTTGAGCTTTGAGTTTGAAGAGCCAGCTTTTCTCCAGTCTCACTCTGTAAGTCCTCCTGTATTATGATCAGGGTACAACTATATTAAATGGGAGAAATTCTGTTCTAACTATGCATGACAGTTACTATCTACTAACTTCATTCATAGAGACTAAGGGTTCTTTATGCAGGTAATATTTCATATAATATTAAGATATCAAAGAGTATATTACACAGTGGTAAACCTTCAAGGCCACTACTTTTCATGATCAAATGGGAGCTTCTGTGATTTAAAAAACAAAACAAAACAAAAAAACCTGATTAACTGATAAAAGCAACACTGATATTTTCTTCTTTTTCTTTTCTTTGCTAACCCACGTCTTTACCATCAACTAGTTGGCTGAGCATAGTTTTCATTCTTTAGTTGAAATCTAAGGTGGAGATAGTCTGGGGTGGAAGGTTAAGAAGTAGTTTGTGGTTGTGTAAGTTCTCGAGGGTTGGTATTGTTGTGGTCTGACCTTGAGCACTTTGAGTTCTCTTGAGGGTGTTTTTTCTTTGTTCTTCAGATATTTCCAGTGTGGAGGTTCTTCTACCATCCTATCCACTCTGCCACAGGAACAATTTTTTTATTCCAGAACTTTCATCCTATTACAGCTATAAAACAAGCCACTTTTCTCCTTTGATCAAATGGATCTAGGATAACTATGCTAATGAGCACCACTATATGTATTTCCACATCCAGTATGTGAAACTGTGTTCCCAAACACTTAAAGAGGGAAAGAACTACAGATATGAATGGGAGATACATGACTTGCTTATTATGTGTTTAATCTCCATTTAAAATGGATTAAATCAAATTAAAATGTAAAATGAACCCAAATAAGTAGTACAATAGGTGACTATTTAAACAAAAGAAAAATTCATGAACAAAGGAAAAAAGACCTGGTGGAAATATGACAAGTTCTAAAAATTAATGTTCTTGGTCTACAAGCTGATAAGAGACCTCTACAAACCCCATCACAATTGTCCATTTACCTCTAACCTCTAGAACTTGGAGAAAATACATTTTCATGTTTAGGGCACAGCAGTCTGCAGGATTTTGCTATCACAGCCAAGACAAAAACATGTGGCTCATATCAGGCATCCCTGCCCCTTGCTTACTCATAGCCTTTACAATACAACTGTCACATGGCAGCAGAACCCTTTGTTTTTACCTTTAGGGACCCTGGCCAGCATTTCTCCTATTTTCTTGATCTCTCTCTCAGGGTAGAAGCAGATGCTAGACAACTTCAGGGGAAACCCATTGCAGGAAACACTAGTCAAGTTTTCTCAGTGATTTCTTTCAGGACTCCCTTCAAACTCTCTCAGTAAATACATCTCTCAAAAAATTCCTTCCCACTACTCCAACATCATACCACCCAAACCAACCTTCTTGGTGGGTGATTTACAGCACATCATTGTTGTTTCCAATTTTTTTTTTGCAAGTGCTATATATGGTTTAGCATGTAGTTTGTATTTCAGCAGCTATTGAATGTCAGAAGTCCAGTTGATAATCTTCACCAGTCATACCTGAGTAGACTTTTCCTTTACATTTGCCCAGTATGTAAGCTAACTTCAGAGACAGTGTTCTTATCAATTGCTTGTTTTCATAGCTACTGTTTCCACCAAAATACAATGAATATCTTGAAATAGCTTCTTGTCCAATGTCATTACTGATGGTTAGGTCTCGTGGTCTTTTCTTATAGTTGGCACAGTGGTCACATTATCTAAGAAGCTCATAGCAGGGGTGTTAGCCTAGTGGCTACATTAGTTAGAGAACCAGACAATAATATTCTGGGGAGTTCAGCAGTTTCTGGCATACTGAGCTTTCATGGATGAGGGTTGAATGGAAGATGAGTGTGGTAGTTTGAATGTAAATGGCCCCCATTAGCTCATAGGGAGTGGCATGATTAGAAGGTGTGACTTTGTTGGAGTGGGTATGGCCTTGTTAGAGGAAGTGTGTCGCTGTGGGGGAAGGGTTTGAGATTTCCTGTGCTCAGGATACTACTCAGTGTCCCAGATCATTTCCTGGTGCTGTCTGATCAAGATGTAGCCAGAACCATGTCTGCCTGCATGCTGCCATACTCCCTGCCCTGACAATAATGGACTGAACCTCTGAAACTGCAGCTGCCACCTCAATTCAATGTTTTCCTTTATGAGAGTTGCTGTGGTCATGTTGCCTCTTTATAGCAATAGAAATTGTATGACTGAAGTTGGTACCAGAGATTGGGGTATTGCTCTAATAGGCCTGACTATATTTTTATTTGGAGTAATATGGACTTCGGTACTTTGAGTTAGGAAAACAGTGGAATGCTTTAAGCACTGTTTAATGGGTCATACTAGTAGGAGCATGAAGGACAGTGGTGGCAAGTGTGATTTGATTAACTGTGGGGGCTACTTCAAAAGGTTTCAGAGGAGAAGAATTTTAATATGTTGCCTAGAGATCATTCTTGTGATTTTTTTTTTGTTTGTTTGTTTTTTGAGACAGGGTTTCTCCGTGTAGCTTTGTGCCTTTCCTGGAACTCTCTCTGTAGCCCAGGCTGGCCTCAAACTCAGAGATCCGCCTGGCTCTGCCTCCCGAGTGCTGGGATTAAAGATGTGCACCTCCACTGCCCAGCCTAGAGATCATTCTTGTAATATTTTGGTGAAGAATGTGACTGTTTTTTGCCCTTATTCGAAAAGTCTGCCTGAAGCCAAAGTGAAGAGTTTTGGATTAATTCCATTGGCAGAGGAAATCTGAAGACAGCTTTGTATACACTCAGTCTTGTGGTTATTAGTGGTGACTCTAATGAAGATTTATAAGGAAAAGGAGCAAGCTGAGCATGGTAAATTGAAAAAAATGTAAATTTTGAGGAGAAAAAGAGTACCAGGAAGTGGAATAGAGCTACATCTTGTGTTCAAGGAGATAAACGGATTAAGAAATTGAGAAAAAGGAGTGGTGACCTCAGGTCAAGATCCCACCCAGCTAAAGTTCCAACTTATGAAAGGGAATTAAAGAAAAGCCTAGAGCTGGCTGTGGTGGTACACACCTTTAATTCCAGCAGTCATAAGGCAGAGGCTTGTGGAACTCTGAGTTTGTGGACATCTTGGTCTACAGAGCAAGTTCAAGGACAGCCAAGGTTAAGCTGTGAAGAAAACTATGGAAAACAGAAAGCTGCTGAAGATGTAATTGAATGGGGGGAGGGGGGTGTTCCAGCCTCAGTAAGCAGCAGAACTTGTCAACTTCAGCCACGTGTTTCTGGCTTTAGAGTTAAGTATAAAAGAAGCAGGTTATGGAATTTGCCTCCATGCCTAAGGAAAGCAGCCGAGGTCAAGTGTCAGGGTTGTCCCCAAATGGTTGCCTAGTAGAGAGGCCATTGTGTGAAGCTCTGAAGTTGAAGTCTGGATTGCCATAGAGAACCCAAGATGTTAGAGATGCCAGAGTCCTGGGATACTTGCTAAGGAGAATGCTAACAGGAAGTGGAATCAGCCCTAGAGAAACAAGTATGTTTCAGTCAACAAAGCTAAACAGAGCTGGAGATCTGAAGAACATTTTGGTATCAGACATGGAGATGTAGAGTTTGGAGTTTGCTCAGCTAGTTTTTGGTGTTGCTTTGTTCCAGTGTTTCTTCCCTATGCTCCCTTCCCTACATTTTGATATGGCAATGTATATCCTGTGCCATTATATGTTGGAAGTATGGAAGTATATAATCTGCCTTTTGATACTGGTTTTACAGGTAGATTACATTTAAGAGATTGCATGAGTCTCAGAAGAGACTTTGGACTTTTAAACATTGTTGAGGTTGTGATAGACTATGGGAACTTTTGAAGTTGGACTAAATGTATTTTGCATTATGATATTGTTAAAAGGTTATGGGGGCCAGGGAATAAAATATGGTAGTTGAATGTAATTGGCCCCCATATGCTCATAGGGAGGGGCACTATTGGGAGGTGAGGCTTTGTTAGAATGGGTATGGCTTTGTTAGAGAAATTTTGTCCCAGTGCAGGTGGGCTTTGAGGTTTCCTATGCTCAGGATACCACCCAGTATCTCAGTCCATTTTGTATCGCTGTCTGATCAAGATGTAGCCAGGACTATGTCTGCTGCATGCTACCATGCTCTACACCATAATAATAGATGCAATCTCTGAAACTGTGAGCTGCCACCTCAATTCAATGTTTTCCTTTTTAAGAGTTGCCATGGTCATGGTGTCTCTTCACAGCAATGGAAACTCTAAGACTGAGCAATATATAGAAATTGAATGCCTCAATTAAAAAAAAATCTCCCAACTATGACCCTTTACATGTAGGGCCATAGAAGTGAGTTCACAAAAGTTAATTATTTATTAAATTAATTTTCTATATTTATAGTTTATTACACATAAACCCTATCAATATCTCACATCTAAGAGTTACTGTCCTTAGATAAATGCAAATTTATTTATGTATAATGTTTTGCAGAGAGTTGTGTCGAGTTTAAACACCTACGGGATCCATCCATACGTGTTACAAGGTTCTTAGACCAACTTAAACAGGATGATTGACATCTATGGAAAACAATACAAGTTCCTGTATTATTTCATATTTTAAACTAAGATGTTATCAAATACTTCATTGAATGCATTTTCTGTGTCAAAAGCTTTAAAAAGACACTTTGATACCTCATGAATTCATTTATTTTTACCACTTTCTGAGGTACATAATTATCTCAACTACTGGTGAGAGTCAGTTTTAGTGGTGTTTATGTAAAGTTACTACCTTTGGCAGACTTGGATTCAAACTCACATCGCTCCCCTAGAGATGACATCTCACAGCTCTTCTCACACTTTTTCATCACCCCATGTGTTCTGTCTTCTGCGCATCACATTGATCTCACTGGATTCCTCAGGACAGAGGAGATGCATGGCCATCAGTAGTAACTCCAACTTGCAGAGGCTTCACAAAATGAAAGCTCAGTTTTTTTTGGTATAAAATAACACATGAATATTGAAGCCACTCTGTCATAGAGGCATATGTTTGGGAAGTACCCTCCAAGGTAGGCACTTGAAAGAGAGAAGTACCAGAGAAAGAAAAGATTTTACCCATCCAGAAAGAAATACATTACCTATACAATATTCTTTAGAGCCTCAAGACACCTTATCAGCTTTATAATCCCACTACCATGACACAAAATTCACTGTATGTCAAAGACAGATATTCAGCTGTTTTTTGAACAGTATTTTCTATCCTTGATCACTATAGCAATCATATCCCCAAAGACACAGAAATGTCAATAAAACTGTGAAAACTCTTATTGATTCCAACTGGAGCTTCTGATTCAATTTTTCTGATTGTGAGTACATGGTATCTTTTTAAATGTATAACTGCAATTAGCCTAAGAGATATTTATATGGTTCTGTTGCCTCAATGTCAACATGACACCCAGTTATATAAATAACCAAACTCATGCCCAGTATCCACTTATTAAAATAAGATTCTCTAAATATCCCAAAGCAATTTTGAAACACTTAGAATAGGGAACATTCTAAATTCACATTAATCATCTAATGTGGCTTACTTACTTGATTCAATGGATGAAGTCTTCAGAAAGAAAATGAGAAGCACTGGAATTTGTCTTTCGCATACTTTAGGTAAACGAGGAACAGGAGATACGGTTCTGAGCTCCGTTTTTCACAGGAACCAGGGAAATTCTATTGAAATATACACCCTTGACTTCAAGGTCTTTCTATAGGCAATGACTGTTCTGTTTATTGAACAACAGGTTGAAGAGTGTGGTTCTGTATATCCATCCCAATTTCTAATCATTCTGATCAAATTGCAGTGGAGTGGGAAAAAATCTCTCACATTGTGAAGGAAACAGAAGTTCAAGGAGGGATCATTATTTCAAGGTCATCAGTGTATTAATTATGAAGATATCATCCAAAAGTGTATGCACATCCTCTCCTGTATCCTTTGAAACAATATATACATAATATAGGTCCAGAAAAAAATGTATCTTTAAATGTTTTTTCATTACCCTTTTCTATCTGGCCCAGCCAATATATGCTCAAAATAATCAAAGAGAATGGGAAAAGCAGCTGTGTCTTTTCTGTCCTTTCTTCAGAGTTCTGAATTAGAACAAAACCAGACATCATGTATTCTCTGCCTTGTGTGCTTTCACCCTTCAGTTCATTTATTCCTTTATTCACACATACATTTGCTGATTCATTTATTGTCACTATCCTTATTCTTCCTGTTTGTCTTCCTTCTGATATTCTGGTTGTCCCTTTATCACTTCCAGGGGAACTATAATTCCAAAGTAAATTTCTGTCCAGTCTCCTGAACAGCAATAAACAGAATAGGCCCACTCTGCCACACCCAGAGTTCCAGTTACTCATAGTTTTAAAAAATGACAATTGTAAGAAAACAACTGTCAATAAGACCTTTGAAGATGTCTACATTATGGGTTTGGTTTGTGGCACATTACAGCCTGAAAGGACACAGCTCCCTCACACCTGTGTGAGAAAACGCACAAAGAAATAGAAACATTTTGTTTTATTTTAGTTGAAAGTTTAAAGATGGGAAAGTAGACTTACATTTCAATGCTGTGTTCACCAGTTTTCTCTGTTTGACTTGTAATGTGGCATCCAAAGCATGAGTGAAAAAGATTTGACAGAATGGTGAAGAAACACCTACATCATGGCAAGTTTGGGCCAGTCCAGGTTTGGGAAAACACTGAGGGATTCTGTGCTTTCAGAGGAGGGATAGATTGTGTAAATGGGTGTTTCCTGTCCCAATTGCCTGGTCCCAAATAATCACACAGAGGCTTATATTAATTGTAATGCCCAGTCAATAGCTCAGGCTTATTACTAACTAGCTCTTGCATTTAAATTAACCTATTTCTGTTAATCTATGTTTTACCAAATGAGTTGTGGCTTGAGCTATCCTCTAACATGCCTCTTTCCTCTAGAAGCGGGCTGGCATCTCTCCTGACTCCGCCCTCCTTCCCATCACTCTCATTTTGGCTTTCCCACCTAACTTCCCACCCAGCTACTGACCTGTCAGCTTTTTATTGACCAATGAGAGCAATATATATTCACAGTGTACAGAATGATCATCCCACAGCAATATTGCTCTTCTTGACTCTAAGGCAACAAACTAGCAAGTCAGCATATGACTTTTTGACTAGGGATAAGAGATAAGAAAAATTCAGAGCAGTAAATATCTTAGAGTATCTCTGAAGGGACCACCAGAGTCTTGGTGAATAAAGGTAGAAATGAATATTCTTTTTTCTCCACTTTAGCCTCACTAACGGGGACCTTGGCAACAAAGGACAGAGTAGTAACTAGTTAGAATTTGCAGTTACTTGAATATCATGTTACTGAAGCCTTATATGGAAATAGAGACTATTATAGAGTTAAATCTCAGTGTTTTTATCCTGGAGAAGGGGGTGGGGCGGCAGCTGACACAGATCCGGAAAGTAAGGATGGCTCCTTTAAGAGGGCTGCTTCTTGTTCCTGAGGCCTTTGTGACTGTTGAAACTTCCAGAAGAGAAGAGCACAATTCTACTCCATTCTACTCCATACAGTGAGACCAATAAGAGAGAAGGGGAAGGAGTAAGAAAATGGAAGCCTAGGGATCCTATGAATCATCTGACCCAGAGAGGCCTGGCAGACTCCCAATTCTGGGGAACCTCCCATTCCAATGGAGCTGTTTGTCTGCTCTAAGAAGTCTGCCTTTTTTGCATTCCTGGTTCTCTCTCCTTGGCTGCTGCTTCTCAGTTCCCTGGTCTGTGGCTCTATATCAGGTGCTTTCACTCTCTCAGAGCCCACCATTTCACTGTTACTGTCAGATCTTGTGCTTTACCCAGATTTGTAATTCTTTGTTCACACCAGGGAATGAACTTGCTAGGTGTTAGTTATGCCCCGGTGTTGCCCCTCCTGGCTGGTGGTTATGCCGCAGCGCTGCCCCTTGTGGCTGGTCGCCGCCCGCAGCGACCATGCCGTTGGAGCAGCGTGCTGATTAAAAGAATCATAGCCATGGTTGCCTTTTTAGAGCTTTATTGGTGGGGGAGAGGGAGAGAGAGAGAGAGAGAGAGAGAGAGAGAGAGAGAGAGAGAGAGAGAGAGAGAGAGAGAGAGAGAGAGAGAGAGAGAGAGAGAGAGAGAAAGAAACAGAGAGACACAAAAGTGGGGGAGGGAGAGAGGGGAGCAGATGGGAGGAAGGAGCGGAGAGGAGAGGGGACAGAGAGAGCCCACAGAGGGCTCACCCTCTTTTTAGGCTTTTATGCTGGGAAGCCGGGGAAGGCTGATGATGTAATTAAGGATCAAATCCTTACACTAGGTCCTCCAGACAACCCGACCACCCATTACCCTAAGACCTCTCCTAACCACCAACTTTGATAAAGAATGGAGAGTTGTGGAACATATTTAAAAAAACTGGAATAAAGACTACATGGAAGGAAACCTAAGACCAGTTCCCTCAGATTCTCTTAGTGTTTTTTTTTTTTTTGGTCTGGGAGAGAATGTCCCTTTCCCCCATGAGTAAACAAGGCACATTTCTTATGAAAATTCTAATGTCCTGTATAAGGGAAAGCCGGAGGTCACGAGATAGCCCTAACATACTCAGTTTTTATTTTTATTATCTCTTAAGCCTCTTGAGAGAATGATGTGAGGAACATGAAATGGATGTCAACATACCTGCTCTATGGATGCCTCATTCCAAAATGACTTGCAGCTCAGGTCTCCTCAGACATCTGCAAAACTGAATGTTTCATTGTAGAAATAAGAAATCCAGTAAGCTTTCTTCAATTTCTTCCTTTTGTTTCTCCTGTGTGAAAACTTAACCAGCATGCCTGAGTCCATTTGGATGACTAATATGTGTTTTTGTGGATTCCTAAGTGAATTTTCATCCCTACTGATCAGTTTTCAAACACAGGATACTTTCCCAAAAGACTTTCAGAACTTGTTCTTGTTCTGAGAAGGCAGAAATTACAAGTAGTAATATTCCTGAGCTAAAACTTTCTCCGGTCCATCTTTTAATAACATTGAGCAATGTGGTTTGTCATCAACGGATCATGAAAGTCGTCTTGGGCATTTGCTCTTAAGTGACCTGACAACATGGGTGTCTAAGATGAGGGTTAATAAGCAAGTTCTCCCATGAGAATACTAGGCCTATTGTCATTGGAGTCTGAACTCTCCTCTGCAGGTTTATGTTTGAGCAAGTGTTCTCTATCTGGTGGTGCTGTTTGAGGAAGTTGTGACTTCCTGACTGACTAAGGCTTCTCGTGGAGTGGCCTTTGAGGGCCAGGCTCTGCAATGCTGTGGTCTCATGCCGTGGGATGTCCTGTATGCTGTGAATAAATATTACTGTGATTGATTGATAAATAAGATGCTGATTGGCCAGTAGCCAGGCAGGAAGGATAACATAGACGGAACAAGGAGAGAGGAGAATGCTGGATGGAAGAAGGCTGAGTCAGGAGATGGTGCCAGCTGCCAGGAGGAGAAGCATGATGTAAGATACCAGTATGCCATGAACCACATAACAACTTATAGATTAGTAGAAATGGGTTAATTTAAGATATAGGAACAGATAGCAAGAAGCCAGCCATGGCCATACAGTTTATAAGTAATATAAGTCTCTGTGTGTTTAATTGGGCCTGAGTGGCTACAGGAGCCAGGTGGACACAGGAATACTCCAGTTATAGTCTCACTCTGTACAAAATGTAAAGTCCATTGACTCAACATGTTTCTGTCAACATGGCCTGAGATACTCTTTTTAATCCTTCCCTGCCACAATGGCTCAAAGTTCCTATTCTCTGAAGTTACTTCTATCAGATATTTTTTCAAATGATAAGAAAAGTAACTGACATGTAAAATGAATTTTCCTTCTTCTGGGAAAATGAATTTTCCTTCTTCTTCTTCTTCTTCTTCTTCTTCTTCTTCTTCTTCTTCTTCTTCTTCTTCTTCTTCTTCTTCTTCTTCTTCTTCTTCCTCTTCCTCTTCCTCTTCTTCTTCTTCCTTCTTCTGGGAAAATGAATTTTTCTTCTTCTTCTTCTTCTTCTTCTTCTTCTTCTTCTTCTTCTTCTTCTTCTTCTTCTTCTTCTTCTTCAAGAGCTGTTGCTGTGATAAACATGTTGGATAGTTCTAATGCCATTGGAAGAGCTTTTTGAGGGAATGTTCAAGAGTTGAAGAATTAGATATAGAGTAGAGTACCTGGAATGCTATAAGCAGAGATTAATAGGCTATTCTGGTGGGGATGGGGAAGATCAGAATAATTATAAGAAACTTTACAGTGAAGGCTGAGCTCCCATAGTTTCAGATGGATTCAAGCATTCCATTAGGAAGTGGTATCCAGGCCAATAATGTGACATTCTGAAAAAGTAAAAATAAAAATAAAAAAAAAAACCAAAAACTTTGGTACATTCTGCCAGTGTCCTGAAATGAGAGTGGGTGTGAGATCAAAATGATCAGATGTGTGCTTTGGAGAGAATTTCAGGACAAAGTGATATTAGTATGTAGTATGGCTACTGTTTGCTTTTAGTCAAATGTATAGTGATAGAGTCAAAATCAGATCATTAATACCTGAAAAGTACATTATTTCTATTAAAATTGATTTAATTATAAGTAATTTTCATTGACTATTTGGCAAGTTTACATAATGCATGCCATCATATTCATTTCCCAGTATTCCCAAGTCTGTCTCTCATTCTTATGACCCCCTCTCAAAAAAAGAAAAGAAACAAACAAAAAGAAACCCAAAATCAATCAAACAAACAAACAAAAATTCACAAGTCCAATTTGTATTGCCTATATAATCACTGGAGCGTGGTTAAACTCCCAGTGGCCAACCTCTTAAAGATAACTGAGTCCTTCCCCACCTGCACCTCTACCAGAAGCCATAAATGTGAAAAGTTACATTTCAGCATCCTTATCACAAAATTTAAATTGTCTTTTTAATGGCTTTCTGTCTAGATTGTTCCTTTTTTTAGGGGGGAGCAGTACAGATCATGGATGTCAACACAGCCCTCTACTATAGCATGGGCCACCAACACCATCATAGCCTTTGGTCAAGGACATCAGTGTAACCTCAGGGGCAATACAGCTATGGACACAATATGGTCCCTGGCAGCAGCCTAGCCCATGAACTTCAACATGGCTTTAGGCAGCAGCACAGACCACAGATACCCACATGGCCTTTGGTGGTAACACAGATGATGAACATCAATATGGCTTTCTGTGGCAACACAGACCATAGACATCCACCTAGCCTCAGTAGGCAGCACTCTGACCTCAACAAGGTCTCCAACCACAACTTAGACTAACAGATATTAATATGGCCCTTGGTTGAAGCACAGGCCACAGACTCCAACATGGACCCTGATGTCAGCAGGGCCCACAGACATCAACATAGCTTCACACTTTGGCAAAGGTCAATGACATCTGAATGGCCTTCATTGGTAACATGGGTCACAGACATCAACATGGCCTCCAGCTGTAGCAGGACAATGGACCCCAACATGGCCCTAGGTGGTAGCACAGACCATGAATATCAATTGACAGGTTGTTTCTAGTCAAAGCAGCAAAAGTTTAAACTGGTTAGTGCATTTATCACAAATCTCGATATACTAGAAAAATAGTAGAGGCAACTTGAAATTGTGACCTTTATCAATAAGACATCATAGAGTGAACAGTCAAATTCACTTGAAAACCTTTCCACTAGAGATGAATGCTTGAAGAGAGCCCTTAAAAATTGTGATAGATACTGAAGTATAGCTCTTCACAGTTGATGGCTTCTGGCAGGGGAAGGGTGGGGAAGACTCAGATTTCTTTAAGGGATTGGCCACTGGGCATTTGACCATGCTCCAATGAGTATGGTGGTAGCATAAATTGGACTTGGTATAATTTTTTTTCCTTTTTCTTTTTCTTCTTTTTTTTTTTCAGAGAGGGCACAAAGGTGTAAAGAGTGGATCTATGGGGACTGGGAAGTAGGTGTGATCAGGATGCATTGTGCAAAATCCCCAAATAATCAATAAATATTATCTTGGGAAAAAAAGAAATAAATGCTTGAAAGATAGAGCTCGATCTCCCACTTCAAAGTCCAGTCATGGCCTCAAGGATTATTCATTCCAATAAATCTTATTCCTGAAGGGAATTGTGCTTCACCTTCCTTTCTGAACTGCCATTGAGCTGTGTGTCTGGAGATATTGAGATAGGTTGACTACTGAGCAAGGTCTTCAAAAATGTGTAAGATTTGGAAAGTAAAGGGACATGGTGGGAGCACATTCTCTAATCAAGGGGAATTTCAGCAAAAGTGGAAGGGATGGTTGAAGCAAAGCAAGAGAAGTGTAGAGGGGAAGTCTATGTTAGTGAAGTCATGTTATGGGATATTCAACCACTCTGTGAACCCTGAGTTTGCATTTGCATTAATTAAATAAAATAATCCTTGGGTCAGGAGGTGGAGTCAGCAAATAGTTGACAGAAAGGAATCATAGAGATTCAGATTCTTGAAGACGGATAGAGAGACGTACAGGAAGTAGTAGGTGGGCACTTTGAGGTGGTAGTCTTTTTTGGTTTGGTATAGCTGAAGGATGTTATCTTTCTAAGATGCCAGTGAAGAAGGAAGGTCAGCTAGTTCAGAAAGGTCAACCTTTCTGAACCAGCAGGTTTTCACCCCAGCCTCTGACTCAAGAGTCCTATTGATAAATAGAACAATAGAGAGTTGTTAAAAACTACATTTGGGTATCTCATCTATTTCCCCTTCCCAGGGCAATCCATTCATCCCTCTGAGAATCCTCCTTGTTAGCTAGCTTCTCTAGAGCTGTGGGTTATAGTCTGGTTATCTTTTGCTTTACATCTAACATCCATTTATGAGTGAGTACATACCATGTTTGTCTTTCTGAGTCTGGGTTACTTCACTCAGGATGATATTTTCTAGTTCCATCCATTTGTCTGCAAATTTCATGATGTCATTGTTTTTTACTACTGAGTAATACTCCATTTTGTATGTACCACATTTTTTTTATCCATTCTTTGGTTAAGGGGCATCAAGGCTGTTTCCAGGTTCTGGCTATTAAAAATAATGCTGCTATGAACATAGTTGAGCAAGTGTCCTTGTGGTATGATTGAGCATGCCTTGGGTGTATATGCCCAAGAGTGGTATCATTGGGTCTTGAGGTAGATTGATTCTCAATTGTCTTGATTTCCAAATTGGCTGTACAAGTTTGTACTCCCACCAACAGTGGAGGAATGTTTTCCTTACTCAACATCCTCTTCAACATAAGCTGTCATCAGTGCTTTTGATCTTAGCCATTCTGATAGGTGTAAGATGGTATCTCAGAGTTGTTTTGATTTGTAGTTCCCTGATGACTAAGGATGTTGAGCAATTCCTTTAGGCCATTTGAGAGTCTCCTGAGTAAACTGGGGATGAAGGGAGACAATAAAGGGTAGGGGATGGTCAAGCTGGAACAGGGATAGAGTAGGAGAGCAATAAAAGAGATATCTTGATAGAGGGAGACATCATGGGGATAGGGAGAAACCTGGGGTTAGGGAAGTTCCCAGGAATCCACAAGGATGACCCCATCTTAGACTACTAACAATAGTGGAGAGGGTGCCTGAGCTGGTTTACCCCTGTAATCAGATGAGTGAATACCATAACTGTTATCATAGAGCCATCATCCAGTAACTGATGGAAGCAGATGCAGAGATCCACAGCCAAACACTAGGCTGAGCTCCAGAAGTCCAGTTGAAGAGATGGAAGAGGGATTCTATAAGCAAGCAGGGCTCAAGATCATGATAGGGAAACCTACAGAGACAACCTAACCAAGCTCATTGGAATTTTTAAACTTTAGACCAACAACTGTGGAACCTGCATGGGCTACATGGGACTGGACTAGGCCCTCTGCATAAACAAGGCAGTTGTATAGCTTTGGTCTGCTTAAGAAGACCCCTGACAGTAGGATCAGGATCCATCCCTGCTGCATGAGCTGACTTTTTGGAACCTACTACCTATGGTGGGACACCTTGCAAGCCTTGATGCAGGGGGAGGGACTTGGATATGCCTCAACTGAATGTGCAGGCTCTGTTGACTCCCCATGGGAGGCCTTACCTTTTCAGAGGAGGGAATGGAGGTGAGCTGGTGGTGGTGAGGCTGGTGGTGAGGTGAGGGGCAAGAAAGGGGGATCTGTGGTTGGTATGTAAAATGAACAAAAAAAATTAATAAAGATTAAAAAAACCCTACATTTGGTGGCAGTCACAGGAGGAGGATCTGGCAGGACACAAAAGTCCCATCCGGCTACTGCCTGAGAAGCAGGCCAGTAACTGTAGAGCCGCAATTATGGGTTTAAACAGCAGTAGATTCAGGTGCAGCCAGCAGAAAAATAACAAAGTCAGGTCAGAAGTTGTTGTATCTTGGAAACCAGAGAACCCTGCCCTTGGAATTGTGGATGAAACCAGCAGGTGCTAACATGCAAAGGAAGGTGATAAGATGAATTATACAAAGATTAGCCTGGCAGCCTTATATTATATTATGTTATATTATATTATAATTAGCCTGGCAGCCTTATAGAGACAGGGGAAGAGAAGGGAATGAATGCAAGGTACTGAAAGCCTGCAGCAACAAAGCCTATGTAGGAGAGGGCAGGGAAGCCTGAAAGAGCATACTAGAATTGACTAGGATGCTCTAGTCATTTTCGTGTTATGTTGTTTTCTAGGATCACATCTCTCTCCACCTAGTAAACACTTAGTATGTCTGTCACATAGACAATGTAAGACAACTCCTAGATTTGAATATAGGGAAAAATAATCATCAAATCAGTTTTGGCACAATGCACTTCACTATAGAATATAGTGGATCCTCTGTACCTGCAAGTTCCATATGGATTAGATATGTGTTGCTACTGAACTAGATGAGGTGATGAAGCCTATTATGACTGTGTGAATACCAACTAATAGACTCTTTTTAGGTATTTGTACCTTATTCACTACACATTAAGGTGTACTTACTACTTACTAGCATTTGTATTAGATATCAGAAGTAGTCTAGAGATTTACATTGTAGGTGGAATTTTCCCATTCCTTAGCTGCTCTCAAATACACACACTGAGGCTAATAGTAATTACAAATGCACAGCCAATGGCTTTTTACTAACCCACTCTTACATTTTAAGTTAACCCATATTCCTTATGTACGCTTTGCCATGTGGCAGTACCTTATTAACATGTCATGTTCATCTCCTGCTCCTTCTGCATCTGGCTGGCAACTCTAGACCCTGCCCTTCTTCCTTCCAGCATTCGTGGGCTCTGATTCTTCTGCCTAACCTTATTCTGTTCAGCCATTGGCCAGTCAGCTTCTTTACTAAACCAATCACAGTGACATATATTTACGCAGTGTAAAGGAATATTCCACAGCATTATATTGTATGGGAGCATGTGTATGATACATGCAAATATTTTGCCAATTTAGCAACCTTGGGTTTAGGTCATCTTTGGGGATCTTGGGAATAATTCCTCTCGGAGAGTGAGGGACATCTTTGCTTTCACACAGTGTGTGTCTATCTAGTTTGAATGCTGGAGAAGGATATTCTCTTCACTTTTCTGTTCTCTCCTTAGCAAATTGATGCTAAACATAGAGTGTGTATAAAATATTTAGATGATTGGGTTCACAGTGAGATACCGCCACACTTACATAGATAATAAGCAGATACTAGAATTGAATCTGAGCTTTTGATGCATCACTAAAATTAAGCACCACTGCTCTATTACTGCTTCTGCAAACATTAAATGTAAGTAGTGAGAAAAGAAGAAAACACAATCCATGAGACACAATGAGAAGGTTTTTTATTTCCAGCAGCATTGTGTAGGGATGTTTTTCCCATGGCTGAGGTATTTATTTCAGAGCAAGATTCTCCACCACCTCTTTGGGAACACAAGAGACCCAAGATATCCCATATTTGCCAAAACCCACAAAGAAAACATTGAGCAGACAGAGTCACATGAATGCCATGCTGCACAGGTCTGTTTAACACACAGTTGTATGTGTACAAAAAACTGTGGTGTCTGTAGATTATACTGGTTAACTCGGATTTTTGTAGTTTGCTTTTATCCCCACACTAATCTCTGACTGTAATTTGGAAAAAAAAACAGTAAATATTTTTAACACAAAACAATGTCAAAAATATACATTTTAATATGAGTAACCAAACACTCAAAATATATAGTGCATGTGTATTTTTTTTAGAAAAATCAGTATACTTGTTTTTCTCCTCACTGCTCAGCATTAGTTATGATACATGAATGTAAAACAATACTTATTTGTAGTTAGCAATACTATCTCTCACTCAGACCAGACTGTACTTCTGAAAAACCCTTCCTGTTAATTAAAACAGGCAGAGGGTCCCAGACTTCTGGTGATTGGACTTATAGTTTTCCTAATTATGAATATGCAAAAGTAACATGCATTTAGCAGAAACTACAATGTCATTTGAAATTTGATCTATTCACAGGGCAACAATATGCAGTACAGTGTCTTTCTAGGCTGCTGATCCAGTCATAAGATCACACAGGTGAACAACTAGTCCTGAAAGACCTAGTATACAATATTTAACAAATTAAATGAGATATTCTACAGTTACAAAATAGACTTTCTTATGAGGTCAACTAGGCTAAAACATGATGTTAGCTGTATCATATATCCTAAATACACCTTTACCTTATGAAGTTATGTTTAACTCTATCAAAAACCAGGGACATGTATACTATAAAAAGAGTTACTTGCTCTTTAATTTTTCAACTTGTAAGTTTAGGGCTCATTTTTAAAAATTCATTATTTTAGTGTGTGTGTGTGTGTGTGTGTGTGTGTGTGTGTGTGTGTGAGCTTGTGAATTTAGTTGTGCATGTGAAGGTCAAGGGAAAACTCTTGGAGAGTATGCTGGCTAGTTTTATGTCAATATGACACAAGTTAGAGTTCTTTGCGAAGAGGGAACGTCAATTGAGAAAATTCCTTCACTACTTTGGCCTGTGGAACATTTTCTTAATTAGTGATGGTTGTGGGAGAACCTGTTCCATTGCAGGTAGTGTCACCCCTTCTGGGTCAGGTCGTTAAGGAGTATATGAGAAATTAGTTGAACTAGCCTTGGGAAGCAGTCTGGTAAGTAGTGCTCCTCCATGGCTCCTACATTAGTTCCTGCCTTGATTTCCCTGGATAATGAGCTACAAGCTACAAAATGGAATAGCCTGTCTTCCTCAAGCTGATTTTTGTCATAATGTCTTATTACAGTAATAGAAACCATAGGTAAGACAGGGAGTCTTTTTTTTTTCTTTTTCTTTTCATCTTATAGGCTCCTGAGGTCCAATTCCACCTCTTACTTACAACTTAAACCTGTGTGTTAGCTCCTCTACTGCTGGCCACATGGCTGGCCAGGCCATCTTAATTGAACACAGTTTAAGGAAGGAAAGGGATTTTAATTAATTTGAAGTCCATGACTCTCCAAGAGGGTATTGACAAACTGGAATGGGATTCAACTAAATTATTGTAATTTCTTTCTCCATGTTCTAATTCCCAAGGGGGAACTATGTCTCCTGCAAATATCTACAGCCTGCTGGCCTATATGCTAATCACGATTCTTTGAGTTTCATGCAGTGGTCAGTTACATACAAAAGATAATGGAATGAACTGTGCCTAAAGGTATTTGAACTTCATAGGATTTGCCAGTTGAATAGATTAATGTGGGTGTAAGGGATGGGAGGATAATTTTAAAGCTAAACAGTGTTTAGAATATAAAGTTCTGAATGTGATAAAAACCGGCTGGGACTCTGTCAGTTCACTAGTGACAGGATGAGCATTTTAGAATGTGGTTAAGGCCACAGATGGTGACCAAACATTAACTGACAAAATATGCAGAGATACAAAGGACACAACAAGCCTAAGAGACCTGTGGTTGATTCTTGACCTCAAGAACAGCCAGCCATAGATTGTGGTTCAAGTTGTCTGGTTTATGAGCTGGAAATTTCCTTGAATTTAGAACAGAAATGTCAGCATTCCCCCTTAGAATGGTTATGGGAGTGAAGTGGCCTATAGAATGTTTAACCTCTGGCTTAACAGCCATCACAAGTGTGGACTTCAAAGAAAATGGTTTTCTTTTCTTTGATACATCCAGTATTAGAGAAGTTCTTGACAGATCTAATTACTTTGTAAAAAGCTGTTACAAAGGTTAGAATATGTTGAAGTGCTGTTAGTTCACTGGACCCTGATGAAATGTTTCCCTGGGGATAACAGAAACTGAAAATACATGATGACTTTGATGAATACAATTTTGCCAGACATTACTATTGAGGCATAAGGGAGTGATATAGGAAAACTGACAACTGTCCTTAATTTCTTTACAATTTTGTGGTAGTTTGAATGAGAATGGACCCCTATAGGCTTATATATTTGAATACTTAATCACCAGAGAATGGAACTGTTTGCAAGAATTATAAGAATTAGGAGGTTTGGCCTTGTTGGAGGAATTGTGTCACGGGGGGTGGGCTTTGAGGTTTCAGAAACCCATGCCAGCTTCCCCCAGCCCCCATCTCTCTCTTTTTCTCTGCTTACAAGTCCAGATATAGCTTTCTGCCTCTTTTCCAAACCCATGCCTGTCTTCCATCAAGCTCCCTGCTCTGATGATAATGGACTAAGCCTCTGAAACTGTAAGCAAGCCCCTAATTAAACACTTATTTTTAAATGAGTTGCCTTGGTCATGGTGTCTTTCACAGCAATAGAACAATGACGAAGACAAATCTAAATGTGTTTATTGGCAATCTTCTGATTTCAAATATTCTAGAAGAGAATTCTACTATTAAAACCTGTACAAATAAGAGGATGCTAGGTAACAGATTGACCTGTGTCATATGCTGGTCATTTGGGGTTGATGTAAGTGTTGATGACACCATACAATGACAGGAGATGCATGACTATCTTCCTTTACCTCACTACTCTATTCCTGGGATATAATAAAGAACTTTCTACTTCACCTGAAAATTCACCACTCTGGATTCATCTCACATTGCTATCATCACTGGGTCTATCTTATTTATCAAAATAACATATTTAAATCAGCTCTAGGATTGTGTATTAGTTTGGTTTCTGTTGCTGTGATAACTGCCATGATCAAAAGTAACGTGGGGAGGAGAGGGTTTATTTGGCTTACAGTTTATAGTACATCACTGAGGGAAGTAAGAAGAGAATATAGAAGCAGGAACTGAAGCAGAGACCATGGGGAGATGCTACTCTATGGCTTGCTTTCCTTGGCTCATGTTCAGCCAAGTATTCTAATGTAACAGCCTCACACACTCAGGGGTGCCACAGCCCAGAGTGGACTGGGCCCACCACATCAGTTAACAAAAATTACCCCGCAGAAGTGCCTACAGGCCATTCTGATAGAGGCAGTTACTCAATTGTGATTCCCTTTTGGCAGGTATGCCTAGGTTTGTATCAAGTTGTCAAAAACCAACAAGGATGGATTGACAAATTTCAGGTTGAATTGTGTTGTTTTGGGGAAGTTTTGTGGTCAACCAAAATAATGGTAAAGACAGACCATTTCTGTGGAAATTAACAGAGAATATAATGAAAGCTTTGCTAAAGAACTGTATCTCTACTTGGGGATTTGTGTGTGACTAGATGACTTATAGTCACCTAAGTACTGCATGAAAGGCTGTATTTAGGCAAATACTTTCTATTATTCCTTACCAAATATGCAAGATATAACATCATTCATTTGCACAGCTGCATGAAGTGGTGCTTATAGATGTTTGTTTCTTAGTCTCTAGACAAAAATATTTTCTTTGTGCATTTACAAAACTCAGGACAACGACAATGAAGATATCTCAGAACCCACCAACCACAAGAAAGTGACTCTTCTTCAATGGCTAAGAATCCCATGAAATGATTAGTATAGTTGACTTAAAGCACAGATGATTTTCTTGGCTTCTAAAACTTATACAAACCAGCCGGGCGGTGGTGGCGCACGCCTTTAATCCCAGCACTCGGGAGGCAGAGCCAGGTGGATCTCTGTGAGTTCGAGGCCAGCCTGGACTACCAAGTGAGTCCCAGGAAAGGCGCAAAGCTACACAGAGAAACCCTGTCTCAAAAAACCAAAAAAAAAAAACAAACTTATACAAACCATTAGCAATAATAATAAACATAGAAAACATTTATCTTATTCCTGAAAATCATATGTGGCCACATTCCTATGCCTACTTAAAGGCATAGATTTGAATGTCAGGTGATTTCCATTGCATCCACTTGTCTAGAACATTCATTTGATAAATGGGACCAGTTATCATTTAGCATCTGTCTCTTAATGACTCCTTGAATTATTCAACATGCATATTAATTGCAGAGTAGGTTGTTGAGTTTCCAGTGGTTAAGTCTTTGGTGGGTTTCAAGATGTTCATTAGAATATCATGTCTGTTTATCAAGTGATACACTATAATTTGAATAAAAATCTTAATAACCATATACATACATGCTTTTCTTGGGCTTGGATATTTTAGGTGTAAGTATGGATTGTGGTGGTGATAAATTATCATGCTACCCAAAAGTACTGTTCAGTTGAGCATAGGAAAACATTGCAAATAAAAGTATAATTGACTGCTCTCAAAAGTGTAAAGAACCTTTTCATTTGGTAAAGATATTCTTGGAAAAAGATTGTACAGAAATGATAATTGCTGCATTGGTCCTTTATAAACAGGTATTGAAGTTTTACACAAATCTGGGTTGTTGTGTGATGTTTTGATTGTGTTCTGACAAATAAAGCTTACTTGGACTCAGAGGGCAGAGCTAGCCACTAGCTGACTGAAGTTAACCATAGAAGTTTGAAGGACTTAGATAGGAGATAGGAAGTAGTAAGGCTGGCTGAGAGAGGATCTCTGTCCTTTTGGGGGAAGGAATGAAAAAGGTACAAAGTCACTGGTGGCTGCTTCCCTGCTTCTCTGATCTTTATAGGTTTTTACCCCAATATTTGACTCCTGATATTTTTTTTGATAAAGAATAATTAGTTAAGGCTTTACCTGGTAGAAGTGTTGCACTGAACAGTCAGTAGCAAGTGGTCCATTCTCTCAAGCTGATTCAGTTTACTAAAGGAGACACACACCCTAGGCATGTAAAAGGAAGGGCATGTGTGATGGACATGAGGCTTCTAGAAACCATGAGTACAGTAACATGCAGAGAGATAGAGATGAAGTCTGAGGGAATTGAGAATTGCTTCATGAAGGAAATTTGACTGGAAATGGACTTCACTGCCATGGACTGCCCCACCGGGAGTACCACGACCGTAGGAGAATCAGGGCTTGGGTAGTCAGGAAGGCAAGAATTCGGCAACTGACAGACAGACAACACACTCAAAAGTGGTTTGAATCTGCTGCAACTTTACTTCTGCAAGTCAGTAGTTTATATACAGAAAAGAAAACTATCAAGTCATACAGGGAACAACAAGAGCTTGGCAATAATTCAATTACACCGGGCGGTGGTGTCTCACGCCTTTAATCCCAGCACTCGGGAGGCAGAGCCAGGCGGATCTCTGTGAGTTCGAGGCCAGCCTGGACTACCAAGTGAGTCCCAGGAAAGGCGTAAAGCTACACAGAGAAACCCTGCTTCCAAAAAACAAAAAAAAAAACAAAAACAAAAACAAAAACAAAAAACAAAACAAAAAAAAAAAACATCAAGCACACAGTTATTAATCGGCGCTAGACATATCCTTTCACTCACAAGAACTTTATGACCCAAAGATCAGTCTGTGTTTTTTAAACTTAGTACAGTTCCTAGACTTGTGTAGGCTTCTTGCAGCTGTGTCCTTCATCTTTATCTCAGCCGCTCGCTAGTTTATTAATCATTTTTACTTTTCTGGTTCTCATGACCCATTTAGCTAATTTGGATGCTGCAGATCCTCCCTAAGTATTTCTTTAGTTCTTTAACATATATCTCTTCTAATATAAAACCTTTTTACCTGCTGGAATATGGACACTTGTACTTTTACACCTGTAAGGGGAAGGGGTTCTGTTGTAGTCCTTAAGTTTTCTATGTTGAACTTCCTCAACAGAGGGGCCCACTATCTGCCTCCTATGAGATAATGTTTTCTGCCATAAATCACTTTAGTTGGGAGTCCTAAAGGATTCCTAGTGGGTGAGTGTTCATTCCCTAGAAGTGCCTGAACTATTATACTTTCTATTATCTAGCGGCTTGAGGCTTGAGGTCTTTAAGGAATAGTTCATTCTGCTATATCTAAATAAGGTCCATGTCCAGCTTCCCCTTTCCTCCACAGTTCACAACCCAAGCATTCATTAATTTTGGCTGTGTTTTATAGATTAATTAGAACATTATCAGAAAAGCAGTTATACAGAACCCATAGCCCAGAGAGCTCATGATCTGTGAAGCACGTCTCCTTCGAGAAGGAGGCATAACACGGGCACTCTGCCAGGGACCTCCAGGGAGCTTAGTCCCATGGGACACGTATCTCTCGTCCGCTATTATTGACATAATTGTTCATGTCACACTGACGACACTGGAGTTGGTGTGGCACTTCACAATGAGTTGGTTTTCAGAGAACAAAGGGAATGAGAGCATTGTTATTCCTCAGGACAATTCACAGAACTGTATCTGAGGCAGTCTACACACTTTTCCTGAATTTAAGTAAGTCAAAAAAAAAATAGGTTTTGAGAAGTCTTATAACCTGCTTAGTTTTGTTTCATTATGATGTTTTTCAAAAAATCATTTTAGCAAGGAGCTTGTCTTTCTTTTCGCCTCATTTAACACCAAAGCACACTCAGGAAACCATGTTGGAAGTTGCTGTTCTTGCCTGGCAGCTCTGGCGCTGGAGGGAGTGCTCTGAAGATCAAAGGAGCCTCTGGTGTGATGTCCTCACAGCCCACACTCCTTTTATGCCCTTCCTAAAGGACCTTTTGGGCTGTGCTCCCACACGAAAAACAAGGTGGGCTCAAGTAAAACAAGAGATGTTTGTGCATTGGTATATGTGTTCTATTATGTTTGTAGTTCAACGAATTAGAATTTAAGGTTAGGAATCTTTTGACTGTCAGTTTCCAGACTGAGATTCTATACTAAAATAGTTTATCGTTTCTAAGTTCTCACACTGGTGTCATGACACTCTAATAGCTGCCCTAGTCATGAATAGCAGTGTGAGAATCAATGATAGTCAGTGGCTCCTGAGACCTGAAACAATTGCAATTTCAGCTTTCTTAAACTGTATAAACTTAAAAGAGTTACAATTTTATTTACATTGTAAGGCTTATTAATATGGCTCTTCTGTAAACTGAATGAGTCACATAGTATGAGAGTGAAATATGACCAAATACAGAAGAAAGCTTCATGTTCCTAAAACTGAGTGGTACCTACATTCTTACATGACGTGTTTAAGCTGTGGGTCCATAAGTGGGAAGGGATCACAGTGTAACTGCACCCAAGCATTTTCATATATCACAGAGAAGGCTGAGCACAGAACAAGATGAGATCCAGAAGCAAGTCTGAACATTTAGAAATTAAATCTTCTTATATAAATAAGACATTATAGGATTAAACAGAAAATATCTGCTTCACACTGCCTCATGCTATGTCTCTAAAAAATATTTATATTCCATTCTTTGTTCCAAATCCATGCCAGCAATAATTTTTAAAACTTTCTAAAGTTAGAAGATTTTTTCCCAGTCTATGGGTAAGCAATGCGGAGCAAGAACTTAGTTTAGTAGTCATAAATACGATCTCAGTATATACAAATAGTCATGGGACAAAGTAGTTTCCCTCTCCAGGAAGTTCAAACTATTTGATAGAATTAGAGCATACTATTTAGATCCTGGTGCATATTCTAAAATGGTGTGTCCCATGAAATTGTTTTCTCTTCTTTTCCCCTATCATTCTTCCACCATTACTTATTGAGTTATGTATTTCTGGATCTATCTTGAAATAGTTGAACAAAAATTTAACAAGGATCTCCACTTCTTTCTGTCAACACAAAATCCATCCAACTAAAGGTACAGCTTATAGTCATTTCTTTCCAAAATTAAAGGAATGGAAAGTTAAAATTTTACACTTCCCTTAATGATGTGTAAAGTCGTTTCAGGGGGGTGGGACTATGCATACAAGTGTGGTATGCGAGCAGTATGCGTGCATGTTCATATCTATGTGAGTACAAATATGCATGTTTTAGCAAGTGTATACTATGCTTATGTGGACCACAGATTGATATTTCATGTTTTCTTCTGTTATTCTCCACACTGTATATCAAGGCATGGTCTCTCACTTGAATCAAAGCTTCACAGATTTGTCTAGTCTAGCTAGCTAGATGTCTCCATCCACCCTGTATCTAGGTAGGGGCTGAGGATCTCAATTCCTGTTCAGGTGAAAGTACTCCCAGGGTCAGCACTTTACCTACTGAGCCAGCAGCTGTACATGTTTGTTGCTGTTGTTATTTTTGAAATTGATCCAGATATATAGCTGTGTACTTACTTGTCCATGTTTAACTACAGCCTCAAACTTGTTACTAGGTTGCTTTCTCAAAGTACACTAAATTAACCAAGCTATGTTTTTATGTGACCCTCAAATATCCTGTTAGTGTTTCAGTGTTTAACTTTTCAATGGAAGTGTAATTCTGCTTTCCCACTTTTGTGATAAAACTGTCTAGCAAAGAGAGTTAGAGACAGCAGCTAAACTCCCTAGAAAGCCTCAGGGACTGGAAGAAGGTATGAAAACTTTCTGTTGTAGTACCAGAACTCTGGAACTATGCAAAATAATATAGTGATGAAGACACCAATGAGGAAAAATCAGTTCCACGATCATTGTCTTAGTTAGAGTTTCTATTGCTGTGAAGAAACATGATCACAGCAATATTTATAAAGGAAAACATGTATACAGTAGCTTACAGTTTAGCGGTTCAGTCCATTATTATCATGGTGGGAATGGCAGCATGCAGGCAGACACAGTGCTGGAGAAGGAGCTGAGAGTTCTACATCTTGATATACAGGCAATAGGAAGTGGTCCTGATCATGGCTTGAGCATATATGAGACCTCAAAGCTTGCCTCCACAGTGACACACTTCCTCCAACAAGACTACACTTACTTGCTGTGGGATGTCCTGTATGTTGTGAATAAATAAAATGCTGATTGGCCAGTAGCCAGGCAGGAAGTATAGGATAGGTGGGACAAACAGAGAAGAGCGGCTGGGAGGTGGAAGTCTGAGGAGACGCCAGCCTGCCATCCAGGGAGCAACATGTAAAGGCAACAGGTAAAGTCACTGAACACGTGGCAACATATAGATTAACAGAAATGGGCTAAGTTAAGTATAAGAGCTAGTCAATGGTAGGCCTGAGCTAATGGCCCAGCAGTTTAATTAATATAAGTTTCTGAGTGATTATTTCATAAGTGGTTGCAGGCTCTGTGGTGCTGGGCAGGACTGGAGAAAACTCCAGCTACACTTACTCCAACAAGGCCACTCCTAATAGTGCCACTTCCTTTGGGGACCATTTTCTTTCAAACCACCACATTCCACTCTCTGGCCCTCAAAGGCTTGTAACCATATCATAATGTAAAATGGCATTCAGTCCAACTTGAAAAGTCCCTGTAGTCTCACATAACAGCCTCAAACTTATTTAAAAGTTTAAAACTCTCCTGATATTCATGCTGTCTCTTAACTGTGATCCCATGTAAAATCAAAATCAAAAAGCATATCACATACTTCCAACAGGAAGCATATATTACCATCCCAAAACACAGGGAAGGGAGCATAGTGAGGAAATACTGGACCAAAGCAAAATCAAAAACCAGCTAGGCAACTCCAAACTCGCATCTCCATGTCTGATGTTAAAAGTACTCTTCAGATTTCCAACTCCTTTCAGCTTTGTTGACTGAAACATACTTCTTTCATTTGATCTGGTTCCACTCCCTGTTAGCAGCTTTCCTCAGCAGGTATTCCATGGCTCTGGCATCTTCACAATCTTCAGAGAGATCATGGAGACATGGCAATCCAGGCTTCCCCTTCACAGTTTCATACCATGGCTTCTCTAGGTCTCCATTTAGGCACATACCTGACACTTGCCTGGCCTCAGCAGCTTTCCCTAATCATGGAGGCAAATTCCATAGCCCCTTTCTTCTGTCCTTAACTC